>NC_066628.1:3793067-4013067 GCF_025201925.1 Gopherus flavomarginatus | reverse complement strand
TGACCCTGACCTGCCCTGCTGGGTCCGTCTCGGCTTCCAGATCGGCTGGAGAGTCGGAGCAGGCAGGGGGACCAGGGCCAGCACCCCCGCCCGGCTCGGCTTTGCTGCTGCTGAATGAGACCCAGTCAGACCGAGAGGAGCCGATCCCAGCCCAGCGCCTGCAGCAGCATCTGTAGCCTGAGTGTCGCTGAGAGACAATGTGCCCAGAAACTCGGGCTGCTGGGAGGGAGGAGCCGCTGCAGGAGTTGCGTGCTAATGGCAATGGACACCTGCGGACTTACGGGGAGCCAGGTAATGGGGTGTAGCTGCCTGGGAACAGGCTGGAGGAGACACTGAGGCTGCCCCACATGGGGCCATGTTCTCAGTGGCAACAGCCAGTGCCCAGCAACCCCCTGTCCCTGGGTGGCAGAGACTGGATCTCCCCCAGGGGCTCTCAGGGCACCGATCCCTGGCTCACAGCTGCTGCCTGGCACACACAGCGGTGGCCGTGGGTCTGTGCAGGGGCCTTTTGAGCTGGGTGTGTCAGAACCCCTGTGACAGCCCTGGCCCATCTCTGCCTGGTTCATTCTCCCCCCTTCTGCTGTGTGTGGCCAGTGTGAGACCCCAGTGTGCGTGAACAGTCACACTCGGCAGTGTGGACCCAGCTAGCGGAGCGGTCCAGGGCGGGTCTCTCTTGTAGGTCTCTTATCCAGACTTGCTACTGTGATGTCTTCGGCTAAAAGCTCAATGAGCAGGTGATTTGGGGAGAGGAAATGGGTGAAGAAAAATATTGGTATATTTTGGTATCCCTTCTGATAATCTGTCTTGTCAGATTGTAAACTCTCTGGGCAAGGAACCATGTCTTTCCAGGTGTTTGTAAAGCACTTATCACAACAGATCTTGAACCTGACTGTTGACTCGGCACACGAGTATAATTTAAGTAATAAAATAGCCTTATGTATCCCGCTACAGAGCAGGGAGCGTATTGCTAAACCCTTCCTCCTGCCACGGCACTGACTTTGTAGCCATTAGTGTGCTGGGAAAACACAAAGAAACTCCCATGGGTTCAAATGTTGGTTTTCAGTTGAATCGGTGATGGAAGGGCCAGTGGGGATCTGTAGGGTGGACAAAGCTCAGCCAGAGCGATTTTCACCATCGTAATGTACCCTTTCTGCAGGCAAATCAGATGGAGTCAGCAGCAAAGCTAGATAGAACCTATGCAGGAGGGCCAGGTAGATGACCATGGTGGCCCCTTCTGATCTTGTAAATTTCCTCAGTGTAGACCAGGCTTGATTGTAACTAATGATGACCAATTCCGTCTTCTCCTCTCCCTCCCGCCTCCCCAGCAGTACCCAGGCCCATTAATGACTTTTCTTTTTCAGGTGATCGAGCTAACTCCGCAATCTGCCTAGCAAATAAAATCACAATCCCAGTCTGTGTCTTGATCATAATAGCTCTGGGAGCAGCTCTGGTAGGAGTTCTGATAGGAGCTTTCTCAGGTGAGTCCAAGCCCTCCCTGGCCAAGTTTCTGTGTCCTGTTCCCCCCATTTAGCCATCACAGTCTCTCATTCTTTCCACCTCAGCTTTAAACAGAAAACTTTCAACTCCCTGTGGTGAAATACTAGGTCTCTCTGGAGCTAGATTGGGTTTACTGGACTGAATTCAGACCCCACGCCCAGCTGTGCAGCAGTTGTGCCATGTCTCTGAAGGTTATGAGGAGACTGCTGGACTTGCCTTTCTACCAGCTTCTCAGTCAGTCAGTCCCGAGCTGAGCTTGCTGTCAGGAGAGGCATTGCCACCTACAGGGTACTTTATTATTTGGTGCAAAAGCCTTATTTAGCAAAAGGTTGTGGCTGAGAACCTAAACAAAAGTCCAGTTTCAAAGCATATTTATCTTGCTGCCCATCACTGCAGTATCTGGGCACCTCCCGTGTAAAATCCTCAGCAATACTGAAGTCCCTCGTGGACTTCCTGGAGTTTTTGGCATTCTTCCCCTTGTGGAATCAGAACTCAGCTTGAGAGAGGGAATTTTCTCTTTTGTGGAGGTTTATGGGCAGAAGGAGGTGTCTCTTTTCTGGAAGAGAACCAGCCTGCCCCGCCCCAGGATAGCCATCCCAGCTGATTATTCTGAACTCCCATCTTTAACTGGGTTTTGGCATCCTCCTGCTTTAAGTATGAGTTTGGGCGTAGTTCTCTGTGCAGGGCACTGGGACGGTTATCGCCTCACTGAATTAACCGCTGGGGCTTAAGTTCTGAGCGTCTGACAGAGGGTTCAGGAACCTATGAGGCCTGGATCTGAGGGCCTTGTTCCCCCTGGATGCAGGAAGAGACAAGCTCTTAGTATGTTACTTTCTCATTTTCAGGAATAGCAAACCTATATTCAGTCCATCCTGGCTCCACAGTGGTCCACTCTCTGGATCCCCGTCCTGGCCCCTGGTGTCTGGATGGTTGGGTCGGATACCAAGGGAAATGCTACTATTTCTCCGAGGCCAAAGAGAACTGGACCTACAGCCAGAGCAACTGCTCTGCGCATGGTGCTTCCCTGGCTGTGATTGACAGTGAGCAGGAAATGGTGAGAGAGAGAGAGACCAGCATGGATGCTTGATAATGACCTAGACTGGGCTTGACTGGACAGACATGACTGCACTGGGGTAGGGCCCAGCCTGTGTAGTTCCAGAAGGAGCTCTGGTCCCTTTCCTGCTGGGAGGCCAAAGGGAACGAAAGCCCAGCAGCTGAAATCCAGCTGCACTCAGTATGCTGTTGTCCTTTCTTCATAGCTCCGGGCAGGAGAAGCACTTCCTTTGGGTTGGGCTGGGTCAGCCAAAGCCTGGCCAGTGGGGCTGGCTGTGTGAAGCAGGGATTGTGAACCTGGCACTGCTATACTGCCATGCTCGGGATGTGAGGAATTTCTAGCTGAGCAGGACGCCTGCTTTATGCCTACATAGACCCCCACTGGGCGCTGCAAAGGGTCAGGGCTCTGCTCCCGGCCCAGCTCTGTCCTAGCCCCACTCCAGTGATGGGTAGACAGGATACAAGGTACAAGGTGGCCTTGCAGAGTGGGACTAGAGCTTATATCCTTATTGAGCCATGCAGCTTTCCCTCCCCTACAGGAAATTATTGGAGGGGAGTGATCAGGAGACAAGAGCAGAGGTATAGCATGAATGCAAAGGAGGTGCATTCACCCACTGAACACCTCAACCTCCTGGAATGTGAGTGGGCAGTCCCTTCTGAAAAAACTGATTCCCTGTTGTGCAGAGCTGTCTGGGGTGGGTGAGGTTCAGTCCCATGATCTCAGAGTCCCATTCATGCTGTCCCTTTGCTTTTGTATTTCTAATACAGAGGTTCCTGCGGCGCTGTAAAGGCAAACTTGACCATTGGCTCGGCCTTTGGAGGGAGCAGGACCAGGATCCGCCCTGGAAATGGGTCAATGGCACCAAATTCAACAACTGGTGAGTCCCTCTATATAGTAATGTTGCCCCGGAATTTGACATTCCTGCGTGTGTCCCAGAACTTGGCAGCACTGAAGTCAGCCGTTTTGTATGTGCAGCCACTGCCAGCTGATAACCAAACATCACATAGCGAGGAATAACCTTAGGCCTTTGTGAGACAAGCTCAGACAGCTGCATATTTGCAGTTTGTTAAACAAAAGGAAGAATAAAATAAAAACCTATGGAAAAGAGTAAGTAAATAGCAACCATGGTTTTAGGTGCCCCATATATATTGTCAAGGCTAAAAATACTAAAAACGTTTTGCAATAATTTGTTGAAATTGGTGACCCAACCCAGTGGAGGTTATTGTGCCGATGCATTAAAATAAGTTTCCTTGGACTGCTCTGAAGTATTTATTCTCTGGGAAAGGATCTGACATCTTAATCCCTGTCAGCGGGATGGAAGGAGGGCCCCTGCAAGTCCGGCTGGTGATTACTTAAAACCATCTCAGACTGTGGGTAACTATATCTCAGGTGTCCTAAACTGTGTGTGTGCTTAATAGCTACTACATAGTAGTTAAGAGCACTCTTACTTGTATTAATCTTCCATCGGGCAAAATTGCTGTGTTTGCATTTGCTTATTCCTGACACCATCTGGCGTGAAACAGTTCCATTACCACTGCTTTGGGTTCTGAAACTGCCCCAGTAATACTAATACCCTGAAGATGGTCTTAGGGATAACAAGCATCCTAACCAGCCCTCCATGGAACCAGTTGTGAAGCTGGAGGCTTTTGTGAGCAGTCCCTGAGCTCTGTCGGGATCTGTCTCTGGACTCATCCAACTCTTGGGATAGTGTGTGAAGGTGCCGAGTGGAGCATGGGACTCTTACTCCTGGGGTGGTGGCTTTGAGATCTGTTGGACATGGTGGTGGCTGTGATAAAAGGCGCTGAACTTCGGTCAGTAACAAATCCATCTATCGTGGCATGCCTCAGGGGTCGAAATGGATTCTCAGTGGTTCTCAACCAGGGCTACACATTCCCCTGCGGTACATCAGCTCATCTAGATATTTGCCTAGTTTTACAACAGCTTACATAAAAAGCACTAGCCAAGGTAGTCACTAAAGTTTCCTACAGACAGTGACTTGTTTATACTGCTCTATAGACTGTGCACTGAAATGTAAGTACAATATTTATAAGCCAATCAATTTTATTTTATAATTGTGTGCTAAAAATTAGAAAGTAGCAAGACACTTCTTTGTATTTCTTTCTCTGATTTTGTAAGCCAAGTAGTTTTGCAGTGAGGTGAAACTTGGGATATGCCAGACAAATCAGACTCCTGAAAGGGGTACAGAGTCCAGAAAGGTTGAGAGCCACTGATCTAAGAAGCATCCCTGCTGTGGAGGTCCTAGTGAGCATGTGTAGGCTCTGTGTTCAATGCCACGTGGGAACGGTCCCTGGAATCCTCATTTTGGGACACTCTGGCTGGAATCTGGGCCTGCAAGAGCCAATTGTACGTCCAGAAATGACCAGGAATTGGGATTTAAAAAAAAACTACCTGGAATAAAAACTGGGGCTGCCCCTTTCTCTGCCCTGTTAACCCCAAACTGGCTCTGTTTAATTCCTTCTTCTCTGTTTGTTTCCTTTCTGCCAGGGAGGAATTGCAGTGGGCCTCTTTGCTCCCTGTACAATGGGGGCTTGTTCACTAATTGAGATGTTTCATTAACGTGGAGCACCTCCCTCCCTTTGGGAGGGGCAGGCAGCGCCCAGACTCTGCCTGATTCTAGCTCCTGGCTTCTGTGTTGCAGGTTTGAAATTAGAGGAGGAGGACACTGTGCATATCTGAGCGATCAACTTGTTGGCTCTTCAAGATGCACCTCACTCACAAACTGGATCTGCAGCAAACATGACGCGTATACAGTGGGAAAGGGAACTGCACAGCCTAGGATATAAAAGCTTGAGAATCATCAAAATGTGATCTGGAAAAGCCTGAAGACAGGGCGGGATGAGTATTTATTCCCTACAGTCTGTTCCTCCAGGATTCCCATGTTCTTTATAGCTTGATCAAAAGTGTAACAGAGCTGTTACTTTCTAGGGAAACTTTCCTGTTATTAACTAGCCCTCTTTACTCTGTTCTCCTGCTTATACCCCATGTGTACACAATCTCTCTAGTGTTTTCCCCATGTCCTGCTCCAGGTCAATCCTCTTCCCCTTAGGAGTATGCTTATAGGTGCTTGTTTTCTGGAGACACTCGGTTTACCTCATCACTGATTTGTAATGTGACAGCAGAGCTAAAGGGAAAGGAAACTGGCACAGGAATTCATAACTGCAGTAATTTTTTTAAATGGAAGTAGGCAGTGGATTAGGTACATCTTCATATATGTCTCCTGACCGATCAAACTGCATTCATGAACTTGTGTAACCCTGGTATTTCTTTTTGCTTACTTGGATTTTTACTGTGCTGTCACACAGGAGCACCCATCCCACTCTCTGTCTCTGACAATCTTTTATAACTACATTATTAGGTAGGCCATCAGTTACCTCGGATCAAATCCAAGAACCCAGTGCCGCATCAGTATAACAAATTAGTTTAACTCCCTCTCAGTGTTACCCTTCTCCTCCTCCTCCTCAATTCTTCCTCCTAGTTATTAAATGCCCTTGTTGCACTTTTGTTATTCAATTAGTAGTTAGCTGCTTGGGGAAGGTTCCGTGCAGAAATGGTTACTTACTGTAACTGTGGTTCTTTAGGTTGCGATGCAGATATGTACAGGCAACCCTCGGACTTATGACACCATTGGTTCCTGCAAATCGCGTCTTAAGTCAAAAACGTTGTAACTTGAATTTCCTATAGGAACGATGTCAGATCGAGAATCATAAAGTCATAACCGATGTCATAAAGTTGAAACAGGATGTCAATTTATAAACGTCGAGAACTGCCTGTGTTCCCCAACTCCTCTGCATTGATGTCTGTTCCCCTGAGCATTCAGCAAGAAGGAAGTGAGGAGGGTCGGGGTGGCACAGCCTCATATAGCCAGGGAGGGGCTACAGGCACAAGGTGCAAGTGTCACTCCTCCTACAGGCTCTGCTAGGCGAAAGTCTCCAGTTCACAAGGTGCATGCACACCTACTTGGAATATACATCTGCATCACATCTCAAAGAACCACAGTTTAAGTAGTCGTTTTTTCTCACCCTGGTTGCTTAACACAGCTGAACAGTGGTGCTCTTATTGATGGGTATTATCAGTGCCTTAAGGAGGGGAAGTACCAACCATCCTTTGATTTCTGGGACGATTTTCAATATTAAAATATTAAACTTGTCTCAGGGTAGCTCTTTGAATGGCTTCTTTTAAGGAACTGAACGTAAATGCCTTCCTTGGCTTCACCAGACTTTTTAAGCATATTTACCTTTGCACATTTATAAACTGTAAAATTAAAATGTATAATCTATGATGATAAACCAAACAAGCCTCGCCTTTAGTCAGCCTCTTTTGCACAGCTACAAACTTAGAGTAGAGATTGTCACTGAAGTAGCAATTGGATATGTCTTTGTTTGTTTTAATAAAATAATGTTATTTTTGGTGATTTTTGTTTTTTTTTTTTTAACCATGATGTCCCCTAAGGCAAGACAAAAACCTCATGTGATCAACATAGCATGGAGTCAGCCTGAACTGTCAGTGAGACGGTGTTAAGATTTGGTCGCTGCCACGTCTCAAGTCCCTGGACTAAATATTAGTAATTTTAGGGATAAAGACATTTGATGTTCAACAAGCCCCCTTCTCACCCATTGAGGCTTTGGGAAGGCCCTTCATGACTTTAGCTGCACCCTACTCAGATGATCTAGTAACCTATTGTGACATTGACCTCTGCTAACATTCCCACCCAGCATCTCTGGTTGCTCAGAGGTCATCTTCCATAACATCTTCTTAGTTCTTAGCAGTAGGCTGGATTTTATAGACCACTAGCTATGATTCTTCTTCTTTTACACTGCTTCCTTTTCTCCACCTCTAACCCAACTAAACAAATGCTACTGCCCCTCTAACAAAGTCACTACCCCTTCTTCCTCAGATTCATTTGCTCACCCTTCATCTGGCTGTGTCTTTAGACTGTAAGCCATTCTGGATAGATCATTTCCTTTCTGTTTATGCCAGTGGCATAGCCAGACTAGGAAAATGGGGTGGGCCCAGCATTCAGGTGAGCAGGCAACAATGGGTGCTGCCTTGCCCCCATGGGGCTTATGGTTTATGGGGCCTGGACCAGGACAAGTGGAGGGTCCCCTCCTCTACAGTCCCCATGCACTCCTGGGAAAATGGTGTGTGTGTGGGGGGAGGCTTGCCTTATCCTCCCACCTGACACTCCCTTGGGGCAGGATTGGGGGCTTGCCCTACTCTGCCTGCACACCCCGCACTCTCCTCAGAGCATGGGGACTTGCCCCACTCAGCCCATGGGGGAGCTGGCTCCAGGCACGGGAACTCGCCCAAGTCTGCTTGCCCGCTTGGGAGCATTTGAGGGGGCCTGGATGGTAAATGAATGGGCTATGGCCCACTCAGGTCCACTTGTGGCTATGCCCCTGGGTTATGCAGTGCTAGCACACCAGGGCCCTACTTCTCACTCAGGCCCTTGGGCTCCTGTTAGTAAACATTTTATACTATGCTGGCATCCAATCTGCCTTGTGTTTTCATTATCTAGAATGTGTTTGTTTCCTTGCCAAAAGTTCTTTCGTTTTGAGGAACTTGGCCATAGCCAAACTTGGCCACAAACTTTTAAAGGTTTATTTGGCCTTGTGCTTTACCTGGGGTTTAACATTGGCCTTGGAAGAACGGTATTAGCAGGGGCGGCTCCAGGCTCCAGCATGCCAACCGCGTACTTGGGGCGGCATGCCGCGGGGGGCGCTCTGCCGGTCACCGGGAAGGCGGCAGGCACGGCTCCGGTGGAGGGTCCGCTGTTTCCGTGGAGCTGCGGGACCAGTGGACCCTCTGCAGGCATGCCTGCGGGAGGTCCACCGGAGCCACAGGACCGGTGGAGTGCCCCCCACTGCATGCCACCGTGCTTGGGCTGCAAAATGTCTACAGCCGCCCCTGGGTACGAGGAGACTTTCTCAGATGGTGCAGCCCCAGCAGTACAGCACATGGCCATTTTGGTTCATCCTCATCTGCCTTATTTGAGGAGCAGGGTTTGATCACTGATCCAGTTCTGCTGTAGTTGCTGATTAATTCTTTGTATTCAGCACTACTCCATGGTTTCCTCATTTTTTAGATCCTGGGCAGGCTAGAGCTCAAACCCTCTAAGAAGGAAGGGTTTTTAGTTGTTAACATCCCTTGAGTTATAGCCACAACCCAATATTCTCTGTAACTATAAAAGCACATTTTTGAAGACTTTTGATTGTAGGAATATAGGCCCAAGTTGGGTCTGAGTGGAGTATGGTTATTAACTGAGTTTGGATATTAGCCTTAGCAATAGACTCAAAGCGTGTGACTAAAAAGAATAAACCCAAGAGGAAGGATTGTTTGTGTTAAACTTGGAGTGTCCCTTCAGAATACCAGCATCATCTTATTTGAGATTTTGGAAATAAAGAACCAATAATTAATGGGGCACCGGGTGCAGTAATTAATTTGCTAGAAATGCTTAGCTCAATCCTTAGGAAAAAGTATAGCAAAGTAAGGTAAGGGGGGGGGGGGGACCTAAAAGAAAGCAGAGTACAGCCCTAAAGTGCTTCAGCTACAGTCCAATAACCAGCAATGACATCACTTGTTTGTTATAGTGTATAAAACAAACATGGTTTTCTAAGGGTACTTCAGCAGAGCTCTTCCGTACCCCTATGGAGTCAGGCAGGGGAGCTGGAACAATTTGTACAGTGGGGGTGCTGAGAGCCATTGGATGAAGCTTTAAACTCTGTAGCTAATGAAAACCAATTCAAGGTGGGGCCTGCAGCACTTATGGTTCTAGCACCTATGGTGTCAGGCCCTGATGGGAAGATACCTCTTGGGCCTGAACCTACTGTAAGTATTTTGGCCGGTGCTTAAACAGCAATGGTGCTAGGGCCTAGAATATGGGTGTATATGCTTATATCTGTACTGATGTAACCCACTCCAGTGGTCTTTGGGACTAATAAAGGCAAATGTGGATGGAAAGTGAGTCAGGGTAACCTTAAACTTATTTGGGAAATTATTTCCAACACTGGACTCAAAGAAATGCAACAGTTAAGTGCTAAATGCTCTGGCAGTCTCCATCTTCATTATGCAAACTTTCAAAACAAAACTTTTCACAACTGCGCACACACACCTGTATGTGGTGAGAGACTTTTCAGGGAGTCAATCCCAGCTCCTCTTGGCCCAGAGCAATAGAAGTGGAGGTAGCAATTAAGGCCCCAATCCTCAAAGCTATTGAGGCTCCTAACTTCTGTTGAGTGCAACATTTTTCTTTTGAACTTTTTTATTCCAGCTTTGAAATGAAAAAAAACACACAAAAAACGATCCCTTAAACTATTGAACCAGTGACAGATTACAACTAAACCTGCTTTCTGCTTCATTTCTACATATAGGGGGTTATTAATGCCTTTGATTACATCAGGATAGCTTCCTTCTCACAAATCCATTTAACAACAGCATTGCAGGTTTCAGAATGAATCTGCTTCCCTTTTATCACTCCACAGCTGTTCCTTTCACCAGGGCCGACTACTGGGAACCTGCAGACCAAAGGAGAAACTCATAATTCGCGCATTTGAATGTATTAAACAAAACTAGAACAGCTCTTTCACTTCACTTCAAGAACGCCCATCTCTCTTATCCTAGCTGTTAGTTCAAAAAAAACAAACCAACCCACTCACCATCTGAGGATAATTTACTCCAGGGGGAATTCTGCACAGAATTCATATCGTCCCCAGACTTTTTCCCCCACAGAGTAATATATTCTGACAGGAAGGTGCTACAATTACACCTTTCACCCACCAAGGGCTGCTGTGGCACCAGAAGAGAGGGCAGCAGCTCAGGGCTGGAGTACCCAGCTGTGGAGAGAGAGGGGCAGAGGTTGCCTTCCTCATGGTGCCTTGCAGGTGGGGCCAGGTGAGGAGGCACAGGGTATGGGGGTGGACAGCCTGAGGCTGCTGGGAAGTCACACAGACTGGGGTTCAGAAGGGCTAGTGGGGGAACAGACTGGGGCAGGGGCACAGGAACTAGTGGGGTGACAACACTGAGCAGAGGCTGAATGGGAGTAGGGGCGCAAGGCCACCTGGGGACAGGGGTGCAGGGGCGGCTCCAGATCCCAGCACGCCAAGCGTGTGCTTGGGGTGGCATGCTGCAGGGGGCGTTCTGCCGGTCACCGGGAGGGCGGCAGGCGGCTCCGGTGGACCTCTTGCAGACACAACTGTGGAGGGCCCACTGGTCCCATGGCTCCGGTGGTCAACCAAAGCTGCGGGACCAGGGGACCCTCCACAGGCACGCCTGCGGGAGGTCCACCGGAGCCATCTGCCGCCCTCCCAGCGACCGGCAGAGCGCCCCTCCGTGGCATGCCGCCCTGCTTGGGGCGGTGAAATGTCTAGAGCCGCCCCTGCAGGGGTGAGGGGGTGTGCCTGAATGGGCAGGCAGGGGCAGATGTGCCTGACTGAATGGGAGACGATGGCTCTGCATGAGGGAGGATCCCTAACAACCCCTGCCCTCCTCCCTCCCTCACCCCCCCAAAAAAACCCAAACACAACAACCCTGTTCCATGCTTCTCCCACCCACACCCAACTCCCTCCAGGGTCACTCTAGCCTCTGTTACCCCAGAATCCCTCAAGCCTTTGCACTACTTCTCAGGGGTGCGGGAAATACATTTATGTATTGTAGTTTAAATTAATTATCCCTCAAAGGTCTGTATAAATATGCTTAGTAAGGAATTAATTTGTCAAAAAACATTTCTTGAATCTTTTTTGTTGTCTGTATTGTTACAGACATACTTGCTCACAGGTATTTTGAAATAAATTACCAAAATAATTGAAATGGCCATGATTATATTGTGTTATTTTGACAAAATGTGCAGAATTTTAAAATATTGTGTACAGAATTTTTTTATTTTTTGGCACAGAATTTCCCAAGGAATAATAATTGCAACAAATGTGTAGTAATTCCCAGACACAAATGACCAGGTTAAGCTGGAGTGAAGACTGAGTACACACGTCAGTAATTTAGAGTGAAATATATTAGAGGGATTTGCAATTATCCCCAAAATCAGTGTTATAAACCCAGAAAATCCACAATTAAGGTTATATTTAAAAGACCTGTTGAGGCATGGAAATATGGAGTTGGCAAATTCAACAACCTTAACACTGCCCTGTAGTGACACTATGCAAGAACCAGACAATTAAGGTATTTTAGTGTTTGTAGTCTTAGCTTAGATTAATAGATCTTAAGTTTCAAAGGACCATTAGGATCATCTAGTCCACATTTCAGTGTCCAGAAAGACCCATTATGATCATCACGGCCACACAATAGGACCCAGAGATTCCAGCATCAAGCTCAGATTTGTGGCTGAGCCACATGGAATTGATGTTTAAAGACACATTCGATTTTTTCCTTCCCCCTTTTCCCCACTTCAGCTTTAAGTTACATTGGGGTTAGCAACTGCCACCCACTCTTTCCACTGTGCCGGAGCAGAGGTTGAGCAAGGAGGGGGAATCAAATCCTGAACATTTCAAGCTTTGATCAGATGGTATTTTGACACAGTGTCTCTGTGGCTGTGAGCAGAAGGTACATTAAAATGCAGGCCCCTTTGTGTTTTGAATGCACGATCTAGTCCCATTAATGGGTGTGTTCTCTTAAAATCCTGAAATAGGAGAATATTTGTGTTCTTCGTGGAAACAGGCCATCGAATGATGTGGGGGAGTTTGGGCTTATGCAGCTGAGAGGAGTCTAGGGTTTGTTTACCATCACAGGGTGGGGAAAGGCATGGGTGGTTCTTGCCCACTTGGAGATGTGTAACAGGCAAAAGCATAGTAAATACATGGACGTATAAGGGAGCTTTGCAGAGACTGGCTACCTGCCACAATCAGCACTGCCATGAAGAGTGGGCATATGGGCTGGTCCACAAGCAGACTAAGTAACTCTGAGTCCAATGGCAAGATCAGAGCCAGAAAACCTAGGTCACCAGTTATCTGAGCTGAGTTGCAGACACAGAGATGTGACGTTTTAGGAGGGTTCTGGATACGCATGCCCAGAGAATCTGGCCTGTCCAACTTGCAACCAAAGACTGCTCTGGCCAGGTTCTGTTTCATAACTGGCTGGATGTCAGGTAACAAGGTGAAATTAGTCAATCGTAGCAAGTGCTGTTACACTCAGTCTAGGATAGGGGAAGACGTATCCACCTCGCTCTCTGAGTACCCCCATGATAGCTGCAGAAGAAAGATCTTAGATCCATAGTTAGCCAAGTAATAGGTGAAACCCACAAGTCATATACCTATATGGTGAGAGCTTTGTGGGGGAGGGACCCTCTTTATTATAGGTGTGTGTACAATGCCTAGCACAGTGGGTCACCAGTCCCTCAGTCAGTGGAGCTCTGGCCAATTCATACCAGCTGGGGATCTGGCAGAACTGACTACAGCTACCACTGATCCATACTGACTGGAGGTCTGGCCCCATTGACTCCAATGGCGCTCCGGCAGATTTGCCCCAACTCAAATAGGGCAAAGTACATAGTAATACTTTAGAGAAAATTACCCTCCTACTGACCTGTGTCATGACCTTCAATTCCTATTAGTGACAGAGGAGATAGTGTATCACTTTGTGTCCCTGTCAAAATCAGAAAATTAAACTATTTTTTCCTAAGGTGATAGAAAATAGTAAACCCTGCAAACTCTCACAGTGTTTGATCTAGAAGGGAGTTGTCCAGCCAGGTCCACTTCAACTCTGGGGATGTCATGGTGAGTCCCAGCCAAACTGGATTTGTGTCCTGTGTAACACTGGATATGAAATCCTGTGAAGTGTAAAGTAGAAGGGAATGAGTGAACGTGCCATAATTTGCTAGAATTCCCTTCCTTCCAAAGACAGGTCAATTCTGGAGGCAGAGGCGCTCACTGGGAACTGGCCATTGGTGTTGGGCTTAGATGCCTGGGAGAAAGGATTGTCCTCCATGCCGTTTGACCATCTCTGTTCCAGGATTGGTGTTTGTGTGTGAATATAGCAAATAGTCCCAGACTCCATGTCATTGACTTCTCCTGCACTGGAAATCACCCAACGAGGTGCTGGCATGCTGCTTCTGCTTGGCAGAGGAGCAGCAGCGCTGTTAGAAATAGGGGCAATATTATTATAATTAGTGACCCATTACCCCAGCTGAAGTTGATGTAAATTTCCTTTTACTTTACCATCTCCTTTTGATCCTGAATCACCAAGAGGTGAGAACTCTTTGCTGAGCAATCATCATGGCTCTTGTGCCAAATTCGACTCTCTTTAGATGCCCAGTAACATTTTCCCTCATGCATGAGCCATTCCGTGGGGCAGAGTCTGCAGCTGGAGCCCTCTGGAGTGGGGCATGAAGACAGAGATGTCTATATAGAATCTTCATTTTCAATATTCATAGAATCATAGAATAGACTATCAGGGTTGGAAAGGACCTCAAGAGGTCATCTAGTCCAACCCCCCCTGCTCAAAGCAGGGCCAATCCAATACCATCGAGGCCATTTCTCTCTAGTTTTGTTTAAAGTCAGACCTGGTATTCACATGGCAGGACACATTGCAGCCCAGGGTGGAGGTGTACTGGTAAAGGGGTCAGCCAACCCCCTGGTACTGGATAATGACACTTCATGAGTGGAACTGCGTGGGGATCTGGTGCTTTTATCTGAACGGAGAAATCATTAGATTGTGGATGTATGAAAATCCAAGTTATGGACTGTTGGTGAATGCAATCTCCCCCGTCCACCCAAAGATCATGCAAAATAGGAAATTAGAGCCGTCCAGCAAAAAGGTTGCTTTCCCCATTGGTGGTCTTCTGGTGCATCTTAAAGGTAGGTGGTGGGGAAGCATGCTGGAGAGTGATGATCTGCTGGTGTGCAGGAAACACCCTGACAATTGAGCGTTGTGTGGAGATACATATACATTTATTCATGCATGTCTCTGGATAGCTGCACCCATAAAATCAGGAGAAAAGGCAGCACTGGCCTATTTTGGACCTCTATCCAAGTAGAGGTCCTGGGAATTGGGCTATGTTGGTTCTAATCCCAACTTTGACACTGACCCCATTGCTTAACCTTGGGCAAGTTACTTCATTGGTGCATGCCTCAGTTTCCCCTGCAGTGAAAATGGGATAATGACCTCCAGGAGTTGGGAAGCTTAATCTATTTAGATGTAAAGCACCTTGTGATGCTCAGATGGAAGGGGATCTAAATGCTAAACATTAATAAAAATCCCATTTTTTGCCGGCGCATGATGATGTTTTCAATCAATAACTTAAACTGATTTCTTAAGCAATTCTTTCCTGGCACAGCAAAGCCACATTTCTCACTGAGAGCTCTCTACAGACCCTCTCATTTCACATCTTTCGGATGAGTTATGGGAAGGCCGTTCTTTGGGAAATAAAGAAAATCTAGTTCATGGAGTTCAACTCTTGTCAAACTCACTTGTTAGAAAAATAACTTGTTTCTGGGCTGTCAGCTGCTGCCATTCCAAATGCAGCAGAATGGCTTGGGACACTGAAAATTAGCACCTCTGTGTTTTGATCTCATCAGCTCTTCCAGCCTTTCAGATGGTAAAATCAAACAGGTTATTAAATCTCATTGCCTCTTTTGAACAGCACCATTGCTTCACCAGTCTGGATAGCTACATTTCCCCCTTCCCTTAATTCCCCCCTGAAATGTCAGCTGGACATTTCTGCTCCTTAATGTACTGTGTTGCTGTGTGCTGCTAAAGAGCCAGAAGGTTTCTCCCCAGAGATGGCTGCACATTGTTGCCAGATGTTTTAAGGTAGAGCAATAGCTAAGCCATAAGGCAACCTCTTTCCCCTGCAGGGCACTGGTGTGTATAAAATGGGATACAGGAAAGGGATTAGGGGATCTCTTAACCCTTGGGATGCAAGATTCATAAGCAATAGGATATTTACAGCACATATTGAAGTTACCTGTTCTGTGCACCCTGAATTACAAATTCACCACTAGATGTCACTGCAATGCAGGAAGAGGCACTGGTACCGAATGAATTGAGGTTACCTGGTGAGCTGCTGTAGGTAGGTTCACACAGAAATTGTTTCAAGTGAGACAGGAAATCCTCCTGGCCAGTGTCACTCTTAGTTCCATTGGTGGGTCTGTGACTGGCCCCATCGCTATGCCGGATATTCACTGCTGCTCTGGTTCGTTCTTCACAAGGTACTTGTAACTGGAAAACTTCAAAACAGCACCCGCGTCAATGACAAGAGGGACTGCAGAAAACGGAGTGTTTAATGGGGTTGTCACCTTTGAGGAACAAAAACCTGGGACATCCGGGATGATCCTGAGCCCGTATAACTAGACACCTGGTAGTGTGTACTGAGCACCTGCACAGATTTAAAGGGACGATCCTGGGAAAACCTGGTCAGGTGTTACAGTATTTAGTGGGTTTAACATTAGGATTTGCATCTGTTGAATCTAGGGTAGGGTTAGCTGGAGTGAGACACAGAACGAAGGAGACTCTTTCGTCACACATTGTAAGGTGCAGTCCCCTTTTCCCTACACATTTAACAGTGACATGGTCTAGGCAGGTCCCAGGACTCTCACATATCCAGCTCTGAAGTACACCTGACCATGAGGATGTGCCTGGAGTTTTAGTCACAGACACACTGGAAGCAGAAGTGGAATCTTGAGGGCATTGTGGAGGAAGGAGAATTCATGGTGCGCTGTTACATACCTGTGCAAAGGGATACGTGTCCTGGAACTACTCACCCCGCACGCCCAGTGCTATCACAGTTGCCAGCAAAACAATATTCCCAGCCCATCCGACTCCTAGAGCAATTCGAATCCAGTGGGGACACTGAAGGGAATCTGCAATTGTCAATGTTTGAAGCACAGTCAACATTCAGGGGAAGGTATAACCAGGGCCGTCCTTAGGATTTATGGGGCCCTAGGCAGTATAATTAAACTAGTGCCCCTATGCCGGATGGCAGCCCAAGCTCACAGCCTGGTGGGGGAGGGGGAGGAGGGACTTGACAGCAAAGGATAATGAGATGCCCGGCCTGCCTCATGGTGGCGGAGAGTCACAGTTCCCCGCAGAGACTTCCATGCCCTCTCCCTCATGCAGAATGGACATGAAGAAAGTACCTAATTAAAAGCACTAAAATTTGGGAATAAAAAATGTCAGTCACAGGTTTTTAGATATGCCCTGAAGTTTGTCAGAGATTTATTTGCAAAAACTTCATAGTAAGGTGAGTCAGCTGTCCTGCTGAATACAATATTACATATAATGGAATACATGATGCAGCTCTTCTCTGTTTTACATTTTCTTCATCAGTATTTCCTAAGTTGAATTTATATTTTAAATGTACTCAAATCTTAAGCCAGCATTCCAGATTATTACATATTTAACTCACTGAAACAAAGACATTCTTTTAAATTAATCAGAGAGGTTTAGTGTGTTCATAACAATGTTCATTGCTTTTAGAAAAAGGGAACAGTAATTTACTTTGTGTGATCTCCATAACAAGATACATGGTTATGAAATTTCACCAACTTTAAAAAAATTCACCAACTAAAAAAAAATTCCAAAGATTTTAGGTATAACAAGGATTTTGTCTTACTAAGGTACTGATTTTGCTGGAGGGTTCTTTTAAAACTAGTTCATCGGATAGTCAGAAGTAAAGAAAGGGAAACTCTTTGTCCAGCTATCTGGAAGGGAAGGACTGTTGTCCCTTTAAGGGCTCTCTTCAGTGGGGAGTGGGGGGAGAAGTGGTGAAGGGATGGACAGAAAGGACAGGAAGACTTGGAAGCACTTTTTTTTTTTAACTATAGTAATTAAAATGTGTATTTTAGATAAGGGAGGTCTTTTGAAGGATTTCTTTAAAAAACTATGTCTGAAGATCCACGCATTTAAGGCTAAAGATGATTGTGCATCTAAAACTCTATGCAAGCATTTTTTAGAAATGTGATTTTATAATCTTCACCAGCTAACTAATGAAATATTTTTAAAGCAAATTTTAAACTAAGATCCTGTAGACTGACATGTTCTGTGTAAATATTACATTAATGCACAACTGTTTTTGTCAGTAAAGTCAGAAACTGACAGTATGAAAATTTATTTGGGCATAAGCTTTCATGGACATTGGATGAAATAGGTTCTAGTCCACAAAAGCTTATGCTCAAATAATTTGTTAGTCTTTGAGGTGACACAAGGACTCGTCCTTGTTTTTGCTGATACAGGGTATGTCTACATCTACAATTTTGCAGCGCTGGTTGTTACAGCTGTATTAGTACAGCTGTATAGGGCCAGCGCTGCAGAGTGGCCACACTTACAGCAACCAGCGCTGCAAGTGGTGTTAGATGTGGCCACACTGCAGCGCTGTTGGGCGGCTTCAAGGGGGGTTCGGGGAACGCGAGAGCAAACCGGGGAAGGAGACCAGCTTCGCCGCGGTTTGCTCTCGCGTTCCCCGAACCCCCCTGCAAACCGCAGGGAAGGAGACCTGCTTGCTCGGGGGTTCGGGGAACACGAGAGCAAACCGCAGGGAAGGAGACCTGCTTGATTACTAGAGGCTTCCTCAGGTATGCTGGGATACCTGCTTATTCCACGGAGGTCAAGAAAAGCGCTGGTAAGTGTCTACACTTGATTACCAGCGCTGGATCACCAGCGCTGGATCCTCTACACCTGAGACAAAACGGGAGTACGGCCAGCGCTGCAAACAGGGAGTTGCAGCGCTGGTGATGCCCTGCAGATGTGTACACCTCCTAAGTTGCAGTGCTGTAACCACCTCACCAGCGCTGCAACTTTGTGATGTAGACAAGCCCACAGACTAACAGGACTACCACTCTGAAACCTGTCAGTATATACCTTGGGGTTGGCAAATGCCTGTTAAATGGCTTTATTACCCCTTGAATGTCTCTTTAACAGTTTCAATGTTGTGCTAATAGGTCTGGCAGGCTGGAGGTTTTTCACTTTTAACTACTAGATTCCCTCCCAAGGAAGACTCACCAGGCTAGAGCAGCCATCTGTGGGAGCCTGCAGGAAGGGTCAGAACAGGGATAGGAAAACAAGAGGGTGGACACTAAGAACCAGTGGTGCCCCAAATTTTCAGGTGCCCTACGCAGCTGCCTATGTTGCCTATGCCTAAGGACGGCCCTGGGTATAACAGTGAGACATGAGACTCTGCTGTGGAGCCCAGGCAGTATCCAGATAATATCAAGGACAACCAGAATAATGTACAAGGAAGCTGAAGCACAGACTAGTGATACCTCTGAGAGAGACAAGGCAAGTGAGGTAACTTCGTTTAATGGACCAACTTCTGTTGGTGAGAGACAAGATTTTGAGATTCCCAAAGCTCTTCTTCAGAGCTTGTCTCTTCCACCAAGAGAAGTTGGTCCAATAAGAGGTATTACCTCATCCACTTTCTCACGCTAATATCCTGGGACCAACACGGCTATCCACCACTGCAAACAATAATACCGCCTACTGTCAGCCAGGTAACTAATTAACATTCACTCTGACTCACTGACGGTGTTACATAAATGGGGTGGTGATGGGTATTTGCCCATGTGGCTACACAGAGAATCTGTGCTTCAGCCATCCCAGTTGTGGCATGTGGAAAGCTGTTTTAAAATTACAAGCTATCCCTTTAAATCCTCAGGGGTTTTCCTGGTCCTGCTTGCAGGCTAGTGAGTGCTGTACGGAAATGTGCCATTACAGTCAGTCTGCCTTGAGTAAGGTAGAGTGAGCTGTGCAGCTGTGTCTTAGGGAGCAGCCTGCTTTGTCTCTCTCTGGTTTTGGTTCTTGTGCATTATCATTATGAATGCTACGAAGTTAAGTCATATTACATAACTACTCTTGCTGGAAGGTTGCAATGTTTTTATCTATCTTTTCGTGTACACTGTGAACAGCTTGTATAGAAAGCCACTCTGTCTTATGTAGAATTGGCAATTCCAAATTTTCAAGGCTGTCTTCCATAGGAAGAGTACCAGAGGTTTACTTTTCACTTTGAACTAGAGATGGTAGGAATTTTTGTTCCAATCATTTTTTTTTTTACAAATTTTAAATGAAAATATTGGCAAAATCTGTTGCTTCAAAAATGTATTTTTTGATGAAAGGGAAAAGGTTTATTTTTTCCCTTCACCCTTTTCGCCCCCACCCCCTTCTTTCCCTCCATCCTTTTTTCTTCCCATTTTCAGTGGCAAAATGGGAAAGAGAAAAAGCAAAAGGGGGTAATACTACAAAATTTAAAATTTTCAATTCAATATTTTGATGAAAAATTTTAAAACTTAAAAAAAAAATTCCCCTTCAAACCAGCAAAGAATTTTGTAAATAATTTGTAGCATTTCCAACCAGCTCTACTTTAAATGAAGCTTGTTTAGTTTTGGGCCTTCCAGCAACACTTATAATTGCCCTGGAAGAAGTCACAATGCTCCCAGCATTAAATAATCTGACTTTGAGTAACAGCTGGATTAATAGATTTCAAGGCCAGGAGGGACACCACTGCAATCTGATCTCCTGTTTTACCCAGGCCAGAGACCTGCCCCAGATTTATTCCTTTTGAACTACCTCTTAAAATTGGAGCCCATATTTCATAGAAGTTGGATGTGTTGGTTTGAATTTTTATTGACACACAAGTTTAGTTAATTACTAATGTTACAGTAAATCCAGCCAATATCAGGAGCCCATTTAGATTCTTATAGTTCACCCATCTGTAGGCTATTTGAACATCATTGCACTACACACCACACAAACACAGTACGAGAGCATGTGATCTGAATAGACCAGGCATAGAAAGGACTATGATCCTTATGCAAGGATCCCCTTCATTTTCAGATTTACTCATTTTTCTCTGAAAGTTTCAAGTTTTGAAAACGCCGAGATTCAGTTGTACCAATTTTCCACCCAAATTTGCCTTTTTTGGGACCCAAGAATTTTTTGCAGAAGTAGAACTGAAACTTCAAACGAAGGGCAGAGGAGGAGGGAAGACTGCACACATTTAGTGCTGAGTGCTCTGCCAGACCCTGGCCCTTCAGCATAGTCCCATCTACTTCTCCTGCCCAGGTTCTATCTGACAGGGGAAGCAGTGGGGTCTCTCTGCCTTGGAGAACGAGATGGGCAGGGAGCCTGGTCCTGGCAGCCAAGACCAGTGCACAGAATCTCTCCTGATTCTGCAGAGAGCCCCCTCCTGACCTCACCCCTTCAGCACGGCCCCAGGAAGAAGAAGGGGCTGTGGTGAAGGGTCGGTATCAGGAGGAGGCTCTGTCTGGCAGGAGAGCCAGCACTCAGCATGAAGCCTTCTATTCCTCTCATGACCCCAGGCCTTCACATTGGCCCTGTCCGCTTCCCCTGAGTTGTGGGGGAACAAGATGAGCAGGATCTCAATAGCTGAGACTACCTAACTGCTACATCTTGAGTATCCCCTTTACCTGGCTCCCGAGAGGCCGAGCCCCCTCTGACCCACCCACTGCCTTTTGTTTTCAGTTTGTTTATCAATTTGAACCCATTTAAACATTTTTAGAACAAACACTGATAAATTCCCAGGAAATATTTTTTAAAAAGAAGGGCCTTCATTTTCATCCCCATGCTGGAGCAGGGAAAACTGAGGCCCAGAGGTGCAGTAACTGGCCCCAAGTTGCCCAGGGAGCCAGTGGCACAGCTGGGAATTGAACCCAGTTTTCTCTCTAAGGAATAAAACTATTATGGATTTTACAGAACAAATTATATGGCAGTCTGCATGGAGAAAAAACAACCCCTTTTTGTCTGCCTTTGAACTGAAAATACAGCTTGTCAATTTGCTCCAAACTTTTCAATGAAAATTCTCCCCTAGCCTCAGAACGATGCACATATTTCAGGGAGACAAGGGGGATGAGAATATCCTTTATTGGATCACTTGATCATTCCCTGTTCTGTTCATTCCCTCTGGGAATCTGGTGTTGGCCACTGTCAGTAGACAGGATACTGGGCTGGATGGACCTTGGTCTGACCCAGTACGGCCGTTCTTATGTTCTTATTGGCTTTACTTCATCTGGTGGAAGAGACAAGCTTTCATGCTACAAAGACTTGAAGGAAAGTTCCGTGTGGCTGCAAAGTTTGTCTCTTCCACCAACCGAAGTTGGTCCAATAAAAGATATTACTCACCCACCTTGTCTCTCTCATATCCTGGTACCAACATAGCTAGAACAACACTCATACCTACAATTCAGGAGAGATTTCCTAACCTCTAAGAAAGTTACAAGGGGAGGTGAAGGTCACTCAGAATCAGGCTTGTGCTGAAAACGGTCTTCTGCTTAATGTCTGTATGGAGACACTGCTGGAGCACCGCTGATTTCAACTTCAGCTTGTGAGAAATGTTAGTTATCGTTTGAGGTGTAGGCCCTGAACGGTGCTCTGCAGTGTAGCGAACCCTACACCAAGGAGTAAGTATTTGCTGGGTCAAGTCCTTAGCTGTGACATCGGAAATACAGTATTAAGGGCCAGATTCTGCCACTCTTACTCCCAGGGAGTCATCTACTTGCCCTGAAACGCTTTCACTCATCTCTTCTGAAATGCAGCATGCAAAGGCCCAGGCTGGGACTGTCAGAGCCCTCCAGTGGAGTTGGGTGTCCAGGTCCAAGTAAATTTCAACTCCTGTGGGTCTCTGTGAAGCCCCAGTCACCCCCTGTAATTGCTGCATTGTGAAAGTAGATGCCCTGGGAGGATGCTCAGTCACTTACCTTGTGGCCCAGCTCCCAGGGGGCAGCCTGGTTGTCTCTGCTTCGGCCGGAGGTTTAATACCGTGTAGCCTTCTTCGTCCTCCATTGGCCAAGTGCGTCTCTGGTTCGATTTCCCAGCAGGTGCTCAGAGGGGGGAAAGGAGGCCCCCCACTAACTGGCCTCAGACTCGGTCTGTGCAGCTCAGGGCTCCCACCAGCACTGACCGTTCTTCAAGGGAAACCACACAGGAAATGGAGCTCAGACCACACAGCGCTTGGTACCTGCATCTCTCCTCCAATCTCCCTGGACTGTGCTGGAGACCTGAACTGTTTGGACAGAACAGCTTTGAATACAAGCAGATCAGGGCCCCTCAGCTTGCTTTACCGAACCGGGTTTCAAACTGATGCAAGTTTGCCCTGCGTCCACACTAGCGGCCTCCTAAACCGTTTCCACTGCCATGTTCTCTGGGTACTGATCCCACTCTTCTCAGCTCAACCCCCAGAAGCAGTGCAGTCTGGGAAACTCTGAAACTGCCCAGAGCATTGAGGGGCAACAGCAGGAGGGGACGTGTGGACCTGTATAGATCACTGTTCCATAGCCTCAGCTGTACGTGATCTGCAGAGGATGTGGGTCTGTTACAGCCCCCCATACAGCCCCTGGCTCTCTTGTTCACACTGTAGAGAGGCTCATGCTTTTAGCTCTGAAGCTGCCTGGTTCAGTTCCTGCTGGTGCTTATCATATGTGCCCGGCTGCGTTTTCCAATCCTTGAAACATCCTGGATTGTGGGCACCAGAACTGGACGCAGGATCCCGGCAGGAGTCACACCAGGGCCAAAGCCAGAGGTAAAATAACCTCCCAGCTCCTACTTGAGATCCCATTTATACACCCCAGGATCACATTAGCCCTTTGTCCACAGTGTCGCCCTGGGAGCTTGTGTTCAGCTGATCATCCACCACAACCCAGCAAAGTTTCCTGCCCTACCGCGCTCATGGTCTTTGTGCTCATCGTGTCCTGTAGCACGTGTGAGGGCAGAGTGCTGGTATGTGTGTTAGTGGCAGGCTGGGGCAGGGCTCAAAGAGGGCAGAGTTAAGGCTGTGTTGTGGGGTGGGGATTTTCTTTCAGTGTTTATGTATCAGTGACCTGCATTCATTTGCTAGAATAGCTGCAAAGCACACTGTGTGTTGTTTGACCAACTTGTGCTGCTACAATCCGGCAGGTCAATAGAGCGGTTTTCGGATTTAGCGCAGGCAGTTCAACACTAGGAAGAATTGCAGCCAGCCAGAGAGCTCCCTGGAAATTTTTGTAGACGCTTCAGCAAACACATGAGCCTGACCCAAGGGTTTTCACAGGAAATTGCCTTTGGTCAAGAAACTGCGTAGCACCTGGGCGGGTTGTTCACACCATCAGCATCCTCTGATGCTGCGGGTTAGCTCAGATCAATGTTTCCTGTCCATGGTGGGTGCTGCCATTTGCTGCTCTCACCTCCCACTCCCTGGGCTCTGCCTGTGTCCCAAAGACCAGCCTCACCCACTGCTGAGATGGGCAGGGCTGCAGGGGATGGGGGTGGGGATGGGCGAAGGGTAACGACAGGAAGATGCCAAACCAGTGTTGTGTAGCATGAAAGGGCAGGTCATGAAACCCAAGACTGAGGTTGGGCCCCGGGGGAGGAGCCAGTAGCAGCAGAGCAAAGGGCGGTGATGGGAGCTGGCCCTGTGAAGTGGGGTTTGAAGAGGGATCTGAAGGTGGCTTGAAAGGCTCCTTTGAGCTCCAGGAGAGAGAGGCCAATCCAGACACTGTGGGCTGCATGAACAAACCCTGTAGGCCCAAGGGGGAGAAGATGAAGGACCAAGGAGGGAGGAGGTGGTGGAGTGGGGTCAGGAGGGACCTTCCCTTGGGCACAGGTTATCATAGAATTGTGGGGTGTCTTGCTCCTTCTTCTGGTGCTGGCCAATGTCGCAGACAAGAGAGTGGGTAGAGGGACCCCCGGTCTGGCAAGCTCTGGGAGTGCAGCCCAAGAACTGGAATGGGGGAAGAGCTAGGGATGAAGATTTGGGCAGGGGCAAGACCATGCAGCAGCATCAAATTAGGATGAGCAGCATGATCCGCTCTTGCCTTGAACCTTGTAGAGTCAGTTACACAATGGGTGAGACACTGATGGCTTTACAAAGATAAACTCAACCTGGGAAGGGAGGGAGGGAGAGAGAGCCTGGCCTTGGGGTTACGGCACCGGCCTGGGACTTAGCGGATGTAGGCTCAGCTTCCAGCTCTGTGCGACCATGGGCAAGTCACAGCCATCAAGCTCAAACTTTGCACATGCGCACAAGGGATCTCCTCTGGCTAGAGAAGGTGCACGGGGAACTTCCAGGGGAAAGCAGCCTCTCTGAAACAGATGGTGCAGCCTGACAAGATGAAGTTGATCACTGGACATAGTTCATTAGAAGCTTAGCTATGAGGTCACCACAAGGTGTGTCTGGCTCTCATCCTGCCTGTCGGGCCATGTGTCTTTACTTCCTATGTGGTTTCACACTCACTTTCATGGAGAAGCAAAGATCCTACCACAGGGATGAGCCTGAAGCTACAGCCTAAGTCCAAATGCAGTTAATCACTGTTACCGTCACTCCCACATGTGAAGGAGACAAGCACACGCCAACTGCTGTGGAGACTTTGATTGTTCTGGCACTAATACTCCTGGAGGAATTCTGCACCAATTGCACTGCCACATTCATGTCCCCCGCAGAATTTTTGCTTTCCCACAGAAAAATGACAGGGAAGCAAAGGGAAGAGGCAAAAGTGGTCAAGCACCTCTCCCCAGCAGCACAGGTATGTCGTTTCAAGTGCCCAGAGCAGCTGGAAGAGAAGTAAATCACCACGGGAGTGGGGGGCAGGGCTGGGGACATCCCAGCTGATGCCTCCTACCCTGCACCAAGTTCAGGTGCTAATCCCAGCTGGGGAAGATTGAGCTTCCTCTACCTTCCACGGAGCAGCCTCTTCCCCAGAGGAGCTGGGCCAGGTCAGGTCCGCACACCCCCGTAACCCCTGCTTCCTGCCCCCCAACCACAGGAGGAGGGATCACTGTACAGGGAGCTGCTTTCCCTTCTGCCCAAGCCCTGTGCATCCAGACCGCTCCATCCCCAGATCCCCAAGCTGAACCTCAAACTCCAACAGCCAGATCCCCCTGACTAAGCTCCCCCAACAGCCAGACACCCAGTCCTGCATCCCAGCGAGCCCTGTGCCTGGACCCCTACCCCAATGAACCCTTTCCCCCTGGCACCTGGACCAACCTGATGGGCCCCAACCACCTTCACCTGGATCCCCTGCGGAGTCCCATTGCTCCTGCACCCAGAACCCCCCCGCCACCATAAGTCTCTGTGCATCCACCTCCCTCCTACAGCCAGACCTTCCACGGAGCTTTTTGCACCCAGATTGTCCCACACAGAACCCTCTGGATCCCCCCTCCCATTCCACACTTAGATCCTGCTGGGCTGAGCCCCACTCTTGGTGCAGAGGGGCAGGACCCCACGGTGTTTCTGGGGCAGGCCCAGCCTTTGCACTGTCAGGGTCGGGTGCAGCCTCACTGGTACATCTGTGTCCTGGGGGAGGAGGGGAAGGGGACTTGTAGACGAGCGGACTCACCCCTGCAGTGCCTCCTGCTGGTCATCCTCTGGGAATTAGCCTGTTCCTGCTCTGGAGCACCCTCTGCAGGGCGGTGATCTGTCTGTCCTCTGGCCCCTGTGTCTCTCCCTGGACCCCGTGCCCTTTACATGGGGAGCTGCCCCCTGGCAGTAAACCCTTTCTTTCAGGGTCTCTGCCTCTCTGGGAAACCCCCACCCTCTATCCCCACCTCACCTCAGTGTATGGCTACTGCCAATCATCATCTAACCCCACGCCCAGGGGCAGACTGCAGTATCAGCCACTCATCTCTGGCAAGGAGAGTTTGGACCTGCTGCCTCAGCCTACCCCTGGGCTGCCCTCTGCAACCCCCAATATCCTTTGACCTTATGCTAGGCCACAGCCTGGGGCTTTGCAGGCTGGAGCTCCCCAGCTCCTCTGCCTTTCCCCAGCCCTGCTCCACTCAGGTACTGTGTCTCTAGCTCCCAGCAGCCAGGCCCTCTACAGCTAGAGAGAGACTTTTTGGGCTTCTGGCTCACAGCCTCTTATAGGGGCCAGCCTGGCCTGACTGGGATATGGCCACAGATGAGCCTACTTTCCCCAGTCAGCCCAGGCTTCTTGCCCCAGCCACAGCCCTCTCCTGGGCTGTTTTAAACCCTTCAGGGCAGGAACAGGGGACCACCCTGCTACAGGCTCTGGGAGGGAGTTAGGGTGCTGGAGAAGGGGGCTCTGGGCTGGGGCAGAGGGTTGGGGTGCAGGAGGGGGTTCCGACCTGGGACGGGGGGTCTGAGTGTGGGCTTCGGCCAGGTGGTGCTTACCTCAGGCAGCTCCCGATTGGTGGCGCAGTACGGCTAAGGCTCCTGGAAGTGGCTGCCATGTCCAGCCCCTAGGCAGAGGCACGGCCAGGCAGCTCTGTGCGGTGCATACTGCCTGTGCACACAGGCGCAGCCCCTGCAGCTCCCGTTGGCTGCGGTTCCTGCTGTCGCTCGGGGCAGGGGCAGTGCGCTGAGCTTCCCTAGGGGCTGCAGGAACCAGGGCAGGCAAGGAGTCTGCCTTAGCTCCACTGCGCCATCAACCTTTTAATGGCCTAGCCAGGGTGCTGATTGGAGCCGCCAGGGACCCTTTTCGACTAGACATTCTGGTCAAAAACCAAACGCCCAGCGACCCTATCTCATGGGCAGTGGTGAGAGAGCCTGCTCCAGAGAATGTTTCCTCCAAAATGCAGTCAGGCCCCAAAGCAGGAGAGTTCATAGTTCTTCTACTCGTATCCTGATTCAGAGAGAGAATAACCTGCCCAGAGGGGTCAGGAGGACACTTCTGTCTGCCAGTGGCTGGCTCCTGGCCTGAAGCAGGAGGGTTCCTACCCCTTAGACACTGAACCTTCTCCAGGATAACTCTGCATGGTCTCATTATATGTGTCAAGGTCCCATCCTTTTATGAATCCTGCTGAATTCTGGGCCTCAGTAACAGCCTGTGGCAGTGAGTTACCCTGGCTGTGAGGCTGCTATGTGTCTTATGCAACAGGGGAGGGAAGAACAGATTTAAGGATGGTGTGTAATTCAGTCAATTCTATGGAATGGTCACTAGAGGGAATCAGATCCCCATGAGTGGGGGTGACCTGCTGTCCTTAATGCTGAGGGTTTTGCTCCCAAAGATCATTTACACCTTGATCCAGGTTTCTTTTGCCAGGTAAAGCAGCAGGGAGAGGGTTAAACAAAAGCACTTGAAGTCCCTCCCTGAAATTTAACCCCTCCACTGCAAAGAAAGTCACCTCTGAGCAATCCCTGGCAATGTTTAAAGTTCCTGGCTTGGGGGAAGGGATTTGACTTTCTAATTTTTACCATATAATTATAAAATCAATTTTGTGTGTGAATGAGGAACATGTGGGTTAAGAGATAAGTGTGAAGGCCATTGCTGAACCAGATGGTCTAGGGAGGAGCTGGAGATGCAAGGGTGCCAGGAGGCTGCAACACGCCCCCAGTGGAACAACAGAGGAGGGCAGATTGACGACTCTAGAGAAGAGACAGGCACCTATCAATGGGGACAAGATAGCTGTGATCAAAACCAGCATGGGACAACTCCCTGAGTTACAAATGTTATCAAGATGATGTTAAAAAAAAGTGAACGGTACAGAGTTTAAGGATAGAAGTTTCCGGTTATCAGGGAATAACATACAGATTATCAAGGGGTGTGAAGTTCGGTTTAAAATTGAGTAGTGTAAGGAATAAATAATCTGCAATATCCCCAATTGGGGGTAAAAGGTTGAGGGGTCAAATTACAGACATTGAGATATGAGGGTATGTGGTTCATAGAATGGCTACGTTCAGGTGTGGAGTATAATGAGTGGATACAATGATGAGGATGGATTGACCCTCATTTGGTGAGATTTATGGTTCCAGTTCATATGGTCCAATGGACAAAGTCCTCGGTCCCTTTCTTGTAGTAGATACACGGTGTGTACTGCATCAGGGATGCAGTTATATGGCTCGGTTGGCACGGCTGAGTCTGTTGCTGTTTAAGGGGCTGCTGTAGGTGCTGGTGCGATCCCACGAAAGGGGCGGCTAGTTCATCCCAGATGTAGTGTGATAGACCCAGGCCAGTTGGGAACAGCAGAGTAGTAGAAGGGAGATATACTGGCCACTGGATAAGCAGTTTTCTGTTCCCTGAGTGACCAGAGCAGGGCTGCTCCAGGCTAATGAGAACACCTGACTCCAATTAACCTGCTAAGAGTCAGGTGAGGCTGTTAAGCACCTGACTCTAATTAAGGCCCCTCTGATGCTATAAAAGGGCTCACTCCAGTCAGGCCAAAGGGAGCCACAGGAGAGGAAGTGAGTGTGAGGAACTGGGAGCAAGAGGCGTGCAAGAAGCTGAGAGTGAGTAGGCATCCTGCTGGAGGACTGAGAAGTGCAAGCATTATCAGACATCAGGAGGAAGGTCCGGTGGTGAGGACACAGAGGGTGTTGGGAGGAGGCTGTGGGGAAGTAGCCCAGGGAGTTGTAGCTGTCGCACAGCTGTACCAGGAGGCACTCTAGACAGCTGCAGTCCACAGGGCCCTGGGCTGGAACCCGGAGTAGAGGGCGGGCCTGGGTTCCCCCCAAACCTCCCAACTCCTGATCAAACACAGGAGGAATTGACCTGGACTGTGGCTTCTACCAGAGGGGAAGGTCTCTGGGCTGTTTCCTGACCCACAGGGTGAATCTGTGAGGTGAGAAAATCTGCCAATAAGTGCAGGACCCACCAAGGTAGAGGAGGAACTTTGTCACAGTAGGCATAGATATCTCTGTGGCAGGACCGGCACTAGGGGTTTGAGCGCCCCAGGCGGACGGCAATTTCGCCGCCCTGCGTGCTGGTCCTGCGGCTCCGCTGGAGCTGCTGCAGTGGTGCCTGCGGAGGGTCTGGTGCTCCGTGGCTCCGGTGGAGCTGCCGCAGTGGTGCCTGCGGGCGGTCCACCAGAGCCGTGCGAGCAGCCAACCGTCCGCAGGCACGACTGAGGCAGCTCCACTGGAGCCGCGGAGCATCAGACCCTCCGCAGGCACCACTGCGGCAGCTCCACCAGAGGCGCCTGCCGCCCCCTCCGGCAAAACGGCGCCCACCATTTATTCTGGCGCCCTAGGCGATTGCCTAGGCTGCCTAAATGGTAGCGCCGGCCCTGCTCTGTGGGTACTGGGCTGTGAGCCTTGGTAAATCAAACCACCATCACCACCAACCAATCACAGACCTGGGACTGACCATTGCCACGGATAGCCAATCAGCACCAGAGTGGAAAAGTTTCCAAGAGACGCCTACCATCAGCATTTTAATAGGTATCCTTACAGGCTAGGCAAACAAAGCACCCAGCACAGACTGGGCATCTGACTCAACAAGTTATCACCGTGACTCGGACCTAGGTGAGAGACTCCAGGATTCCAACCCCCGTACTGCCCCTGTAACCCCCCTACCACGCTTGCCACACTGCATTTGGAGAGACAACTATGTCTATGGGGTCTACAAAAGGTTGTCATTACCGTAGAACAGTGGTTTTTAGCCTGTGGTCCGTGGACCCGTAAGAGTCCTCAGACTACATCTAAGATCTCTAAAAGGATCCGCACCTACATTGGAAATTTTGTAGGGGTCTGCAAATGAAAAAAGGTTGAAACCCAATGGTTTAGAGTTCATTTCTAATGTTGTTTGTTTGTTATAATGCAGCCATTTCTTTAGCACACCAATAAACCTGATATTTCCCCAGGCTTTTATTTTAAACAGCTCTTAAGGGAACATCCCTCCGAGGAAAGTCAACTCAAACTGTTCTGTCCCCTTTTCATTAAATGTAAGCAGGGTCTGAGTGAATGCTTCCCTGACACCTAGCTGGAAGGGGGGAAGAGACCCTGGGTTTGTTTATGTAAATACAGTTTGCTCCTGCTTTGCTTAGATTTGCTAGATGTTCAGCTGATGGAGCTGTGTTTTGCTCATGGTAATCAACTTGGTTGGTGTTGAGTCACAAATTATGTTAGTACTGAATATGACAGTAGTGAAATTATGGTTACCAGTGTTTGTAATTCTTGTGGGAATGCAGAAAAGGAGTACTGTGCCTAACCTGTCCCAAAGGAGGGAGTCACTTTCAGTTAAAGAACCTTGTTAAAACAAGGGTTTCAATGTCCGGTTTCTGTGAAAGAAAAAGGGGTGGGGCAAGAATATTAGCCACGAGGCTGCATACTCTGGAAGGTCCTTCCTAGGCTGGTTTAACCTATTCCCCCATCCCACGGGACCTCACTGTTTAAAGAATAGACCTAAATAGGTTTCATTAGGAGCCACTTTTGTTGTGTTAAATGGCTCGCTGAGAGCTGAAGTCATTTGTGGTGAGACTGTTTCTGCAGTGTTAGGATATAGATATTCAGGCCTGTCTGCAAAGGACTATACTTTAAGAATTTAGGTAGATGTTTATCATTTAGCTAGTTACAGAGGTATAAAAGAGAGAATTTGTGTAAGGGTCTTTTTTTACTGTGACAGTCTGAGGCCCTGTTCATAGGCTAAGGCCTTTGGCCAAGCAGCAGAGGCAGCCATAAACTGGGAAGCGAATGGTCACATCCTCACATTCTAGACTAGTCATATTGAATTAAGGCAATCTGAGGCTGTTAAGAAGGTGATTTGATCTATCACCTCGAGAGAAAGGGAAGAGCCTAGAAGATGTAAAAGGAAATTTAGTTTGATAGTTTTCTGTCTGGTAAGAACTCACTTATCAATAGACACAGCTGGGAAACCCTTATATCTGTATAGATGTAGTTGTGAAATCCTCACCTCTGTATTGTTCTGTTATTATAGTTCCTACTTTGTTATGTTTATTTACAGGGTCTCTGTCTGGTTCTATCTATAATTGTTTCTGTCTGCTGCATAATTAATTTAGCTAGGTGTAAACTAATTAAGGTGGTGGAATAAGGTTAGCTAATCGTGTTACAATATGTTAGGATTGGTTAGGTAAATTTCAGTAGAATGATTGGTGAAGGTAGAGCTGAGAATATGATTATATAAATTAGAGGGAAACAGGAAGTAAGCTGGGATTCGAAAATAAGGAAAAAGGAACTTGGATTGAAGCTTGCTGGAAGCTCACCCCAATAAACATTGAATTGTTTGCACCTTCGGACTTCGGGTATTGTTGCTCTCTGTGCCTGCGAGAAGGACCAGAGAAGTGGGAGAGTGAAGGAATAAACTCTCTAACGCAGAGAGGTGAAGTCACTTGTGGTGAGACTGTGTATCTGCCCAGAGCTGAAGTCAGTCGTGGTGGGACTGTTTCTGCACAGAGCTAAAATCACTAAAAGACTGCCCGGTGGGAGCAGGTGGCTGGTGAAAGCGGCCAGCAGGGCAGGGTAGAAAGGTGTGATGAGCGAGTAAGATGCCTTTTTACTCCCCTCGCCACCGCCTCAGCCAGGGTGGGAGGTGAACTCTGCACATGCACCTCTGAACTCTGCGTCTGCACTGACCAAGACCAGCAACTGTGAGTGGGGTGCATAAGGCCAGAAGAACTCACCCACTGATTCCTGCTTCAAACTCAATAAGCCGTAGCTGCTTAGATCACATGCTGTGCAGCCCTCTGGAGAATGGATTGGTGCCTATAGTCTGATCCCCTGCACTTCACCAGGCTCCAGTTCTGCTCCTTTCCTGGGGAGACTGTTACTTAGTCCAGTAAAGATCCTCTTGCCAGTAAGAAATATTTTCAGAATGTTTCTGTTTTCTCTGTTCATCTGTTACTAGTTCTAGTCCTACCACTACCAAGGAGTCTTTGTGTGACTTTTCATCTCTCTGGGCCTCATTTCCCCACCTCTAATAAGGGGATAACACTTCCCTACCTAACTCACAGTGGGGTTATGAGGGTCTCTAGAAACTGCAGGGCTCCCTGTAGCAGAGAGAAGATGGAGGAAACGTAGAGCTCTGTCTGTTTAGTTTATCGAACAGAAGATCAAGAGGTGACGTGATTCCTGTGTGTAGGTATCTTCACATGGAGAAAGTACTAACGGGCTCTTCACTGTAGTGGAGACAGGCAGAAGAAGAGCCAGCGGTTGAAGCCAGACAAATTCAAAGGCGAAATCAGGCACAAATGTTTAACGGTGAGGGTGATTAACCACTGGAAAAAAGCAGCCAAGGAAAACGGTGGATTCTCCATCACTTAATATCTTCAACTCAAGCCTGGATGTCTTTCTGGAAGATGCGTTAATCAAATACAAGTTACTAGGCTCACTAGGCAGATAACAAGGTGGCGTGCTCTAGCCTATGATATGCATGAGGTCCAGCTACATGATCTGATGGTCCCTCCTGGCCTTAACATCCATGAATCAGGCAGGTCTTGGTTCCAAGCCCATTGACATCAGGGATTAACTTCCTTGGGGTTTGGATCAGGGTCCCAAAGCACAGACACTGGCTATGCAGAAGAGTTGGAACTGAGCTCCCTTGAGCTTTGGCTTAGCTGGTCCCACCATCACCAAAAGCTGTTCCTTGGGCGTCATCTGGCTCTAACTTCACCCATGGTTTATGGGTCCCACCAGCAGGCCTCAGGTTAGCCAGTGAAGCTGGTGGTGTCATGGCAATGCTCCCTCCTCCTGGATGTTTGCCTCAGCAACTCTCTCCTCTTTACTGGGGGAAGAGTGTGTGTGTGTGTGGCGGGGGGAGCAGAGGAGGGATCCACTGTTATTATGGGATGGATTCATCTGGGTGCACAATAATTATCCTGTGTAGTGCTTTATATACTCAAATCCTTCCCACACCCTGCTCCTCACAGCATCTCTGTCACTAGCAATCCCACCTTGTAGTGTTTGTCAGTTGTGTAGTAGTTACAGTAGGGGGGCTGGGAACCAGGACTCCTGGGTTCTATCCCCAGCTCTGGAAGGGGAGGGGAGTCTAGTAGTTAGAGCAGGGGGAGATAGGAACTAGGACTCCTGGGTTCTAGCTCCAGCTCTGGAAGGGGAGTGGGGTCTAATGGCTCGAATGGGAATGGGGGTTGGGTTCTGTCCCCAGTTCTGACTCCCTGTGGCACTTTGGGCAAGTCACTTTCCCTCTCTTGTGCTTCAGTTTTCCTCACTGTTAAATATTGATACTGACCCACCTTTATAAAGTTCTTTGGGAGCAGAGATTTTTCTTGGAAAAAATATGCCCCTTCCACCAAAACCAAATGTGGTGTGAGCAGTTTCGATCCTGCCAGCATTCTTTGATTTTTGACATTGTGGTTCACCCTGAAATAACGTTTTTTACTTTGTTCTGGTTTTTGAAAATCGAAAAAAAAAATCTCGGGTTTTGATTTGTTTTTTTTCCCTTTCCTCTCCCCTTTCTTTTCCCTCCCCCATTCATTTTCCCACCAGAAAACATGGCAAAAGACTAGGGCAGGTGGGGTGGAAACTCAGACACGTTGTACTTTGTCCTGCCAATCAGTAACAGCCAGCTGGATGGAATTCCATCTCTTCCTTGTTTCTCCTCCACCCTGTATCATAAACCAGACTCTCATTGCCATATGCTGTTCTGACTGCCACTATAAATTTCATGTTGTATGTCAGGTTCCTGCTTGGCCTCAGGGCCAGCGCTTCCATTAGGTGACCCTAGGCGGTCGCTTAGGGCGCCAGGATTCAGGGGGCGGCATTTTGTGCGCTCCCCACGGGAGCTTCCGGTTCCGCTCCCATCGCGCCGTCGAAGGAGGACCTTCTGCCGACGTACCTTGGGAAACAGCGGCCGGCAGTTGAGCAGCTCAATGACTGCCACTGTCGCCTGCGGCATTTTGGTGGAGGGTCCTTCTTCGGCAGTGCGATGGGAGTGGATCCAGAAGCTCCCGCATGCCCCGTGGGGAGCGCACAAAATGCAGCCTCCCAAATTCTGCCACCTCTCCTGCTTGGCCTGGGTTTCTGCACGACCTCTCCTCTTACCCCAACCTTTAAACGCTAGCTCGCCTGGCATTTCCCAACAAGGAATTGTTGCAGTGAGTGAACAACGGGATTGTAGGATGAGAGGGGCACCTCTAAGGATTAAGTAGCTGTATTCCACTCATATTTCCATTGGGGTCCTTTGGAGACCGGCTCACTGGCATAACTGCAGGGAAAGGGAGAGGGCACTGATTTTATATCTCCTTGTTCTCAGCATCCTGTAAAGGGTTCACCCCTGTGTGTAGGGTTTGGTCTGTCCTGGTTCTTTCCTCTTTTGTGCTTTTCCATACTGATCTTCTCTAGCTTTCCTCTTGACTCTGCGCTATGGCCCCTAATAGTTTATTTCTAAAGCCAGACTGTTCTTAATGCCTGGAATATTTCTACCCATCCACCACCCTTGTAACTTTCTTCTTCACTCCCCTTTGGCAGGAGTGGGGTTGATTCTGGCCTCCTGTCTCTTTCTTATTCTGAGAGATCTGTAGAGTTTAATCTGTCTGTGATGGAATTTTCCGTAGCACTCAAAAGCACAGTATCTGAAACGAATCACTGTTGCTTTGAAGGGTAAGTTCTCTCCTTTCACTGGAGCCCTCTGAGACGCTTGTTTGGATCTATGGACAAAAATATCAAGTTGTTTGCAGCATTGTTGTAGCTGTGTTGGGTCCAGGAGGTGAGAGACAAGGTGGGTGAGGTCATATCTTCTATTGGACCAACTCCTTCACCTGGAGAAGAGCTGTGTGTAGTTCAAAAGTTTGTCTCTTCCACCAACAGAGGTTGATCCAACAAAAGATATGACCGTGCCCATGTTGTCCCTAAAATATTTAGGTCTAAATTCTCTGCTGCAGCCAGTGGCAATAGCCAGAGGTAGGGCTGCGAAAGGGGAGACTGGGGATCACTGATTCTGAAGGCTTTAGTCTGCACAGATTGACTGCCTGGCAGGAGCATCCAGAGAGCAGCAGTGGGCACCTTCCCTGGGGGCAGCAAGAGCACATGGACAGCCAGCTCCATGAAGCTGATGGAGCTAGGGCTGGATTCTGATCTCAGTGGCTCCAGAGTGACCCCCCAATTTACTCCAGGTTTTCACTGACCAGAGAGCGGAGCCTCCTTATTCCTTAAGCATTTGTGGGTGGAGATTGTCTAACTGAACAAAGCACTGCAACAAATTGCCTACAGAGGCTGTGGAATCTCCATCATTGGGGATTTTTAAGAGCAGGTTGGACAGACTCCTTCTAGGGATGGGCTAAATAATACTTAGTTCTGCCTCAGGGCAGGGGACTGGACTAGATAACCTCACAAGTTCCTGTTCAGTCCTACATTTCTATGTTAGATCTGAAAGTTTTCAATTCCGAATACCTTTCCCAGCCTTGAAGAAGAGCTCCGTGTGCCTTGAAAGCTTGCCTGTCTCCCCACGGAAGTTCATCCAATAAAAGATATTACCTGCTCCACCAGGTCTCCGAATGTAATTACGATTGGTGACAATTCCCCATTTATATCAGTTTACTGTGGGATCCTGCAGGATTGGTTCTTGGCCCTACACTAGTTAACAATTTTATCAGTGACCTGGAAGAAAACAGCATCCTCACTCACAAAGTCTGCAGGTGACACAAACACTGGGGGAGTGATAAGTAATGAAGAGGACTAGTCACTGATAGAGAGTGGGCTGGATCACTTGGTAAACTGGATGAAGGAAACAACGTACATTTTAATACCACCAAAGGTAAAGTCATATCCCTGGGAAAAGCATGCAGGCCATACGTACAGGATCGAGGACTCTACCCTGAGAAGCAGGAACTCTGAAAAAAGATTTGGGGGTCATGGTGGATAATCAGCCAACATGAGCTCCCAGTATGACACTGTGGCTGAAGGAGCTAATGCGACCCTGGGAGATATAAACAGTGGAATCTCGAGCAGGAGCAGAAGATTATTTTACCTCTGTGTTCGGCACTGGTGTGACCGCTGCAGGAGTCCTGTGTCCAGTTCTGGTGCCAACAATTGAGGGATGTTGATAAATTGGAGAAGGTTCAGAGAACCATGAGAATCACTGAAGGATTCAAACACTCGCCTTATAGAAGAACTCAATCTATTAAGCTTAACAAAGGGAAGTGTAACATGTCCTCTGCCCACCCCTCTTCCTGGGGCCCACTGGCTGCCCCAATAAAGCACAGAGAGGCTTCTCTCCTTCTGCAGCACCTGTGGCTTTATTTACACATTTCTCCCACCACCAGTGATATACTATATACAGTTTGCAGGCCTTACAATCTCCTCTTCCACCCAGAGTCTGCCCTCAGCCAGGAGACTGACCTTCCCCTGGCCATCTCCTCCTTCTGGCTACCAGCCAGCCTTTATAGCCCTTTAACCCTCAAGTCCGCAGGTGCAGCCAGTTCTAAAGGCCAGGCACCAGACCTCTCCACAGCCCCAATCTATTTCCCCTGATTGGGGCTGGCTGAGCAGGGGCTAATTAGGTGCCCTTGCACCAGCGCCCTGCTACAGGAATGTTAAGAGGTGACTTGATTACAGTCTATCAGTATCTACATGGGGAACAAATATATAATAATGGGCTCTTCAATGGAGCAGGGAAAGGTGGGACATGATCCAATGGCTGGAAGTTGAGGCTAGACAAGTTCAGACTGGAAATAACAGGACATTTGGTTAATTGTACTCACCGTTAACACTGGAACACTTTACCAAGGGTCCTGAGGGATTCTCCATTCCTGACAATTTTAAAATCCAGCTTAGAAGTTGTTCTAAAAGCTTGGCTCTGTGGATTATTTTCAGAGCAGACCTTTGGCCTGCATCATCCAAGAGGTTGGACTAGATGATTACAATGGTCCGTCCTGGCTTTGGAATCTACGAGGGGATCTGCTACTCGCAGTTATTGCCAAGAGACGATGTTGTGTTTGGATTGTAAGCTCTTTGGAGAAGAGAGCGCCTCTCGCTTTACATGACCACAGCACCTTCCACAGTGATACCCTGATCTCTGCCAGGGCCTCGGTGCTCTGTGATAAGCATGTGCTGTGCCTCTGCCCTAGCTCATGATTTTGCCCTGAGGCAGGATTTGTGTTGGTGTTTTTGGAACAGAGAATTGAAAATTGCTTTTCCCCCCTTGGGTTTCCTCGTTGAACTGTTTCCAAAAAGTAAAGCTGAGACTGTGTCACAACATTCCTTCTTAGACAACCCCCGATCACCTACACAATTCTCCATCTATGGTACTTTTCCTGCCACTGTTGGCATCTCGCAATCTTGACTGTATTTACACTGCGAGGCAGGGCAGGGCTGTTGTCCTTATAGAGGGCTAATGGTCAGACAGGGAGTCAGTGATGGAGCTGAGACCCAAATCCAGGTGTCCAGCTGTAATAACCTTAGTCCCAGATTTGGACCTTAGCGTCCAAAATATGGGGGTTAGCATGAAAACCTCCAAGCTTAGTTACCAGCTTGGACCTGGTACCTGCTGCCACCACCCAAAAAATTAGAGTGTTTTGGGGCACTCTGGTCCCCCTGAAAAACCTTTCCTGGGGACCCCAAGACCCAAATCCCTTGAGTCTCACAACAAAGGGAAATAATCCTTTTTCCCTTCCCCCCTCCAGGTGCTCCTGGAGAGATACACAGACACAAGCTCTGTGAAACTACACAGAGAGACTCCCCCTCTCTGTTCCCAATCCTGAAAACAAAAAGTACTTTCCTATTCCCCCAGAGGGAATGCAAAATCAGGCTAGCGATCCAACACACAAACCTCCCCTTGATTTCTTCCTCCCACCAATTCCCTGGTGAGTACAGACTCAATTTCCCTGAAGTAAAGAAAAACTCCAACAGGTCTTAAAAGAAAGTTTTATATAAAAAGAAAGAAAAATAAGTACAAATGTTCTCTCTGTATTAGATGATACAATACAGGGTCAATTGCTTAAAAGAATATTGAATAAACAGCCTTATTCAAAAAGAATACAAATCAAAGCACTCCAGCACTTATATTCATGCAAATACCAAAGAAAAGAAACCATAGAACTTACTATCTGATCTCTTTGTCCTTACACTTAGAAACAGAAGACTAGAAAGTAGAACTACTTCTCCAAAGCTCAGAGAAAGCAGGCAGGCAGAAAACAAAAGACAAACCACTCAGTTCCCTCCACCCAAAGTTGAAAAAATCCGGTTTCCTGATTGGTCCTCTGGTCAGGTGCTTCAGGTGAAAGAGACATTAACCCTTAGCTATCTGTTTATGACACGCCCCCCAAATTGCAGACAGTGGGGAAGCTCACTGGCGGCGATTTCCTTCTAGAACTTGAAAATAAACAGATTAATACAACACATACACCTTTACATATACTCCTAAGTATATAACTAACAGACTTCTACATTTTAAGAACACTTTTTAACTACTGAATTATGGGAAACTCTCACGGGAGAGTGCATCAGCAACTTTATTAGAAGCTCCTGTGATGTGTTGAATTTCAAAATCAAAATCTTGGAGAGCTAAACTCCAACGAAGAAGTTTCTTGTTGTTCCCCTTGGCAGTATGAAGCCACTTTAGTGCAGCATGGTCAGTTTGTAGTTGGAACCGCCGTCCCCAAACATATGGGCGTAGCTTTTCCAGGGCGTACACAATGGCATAGCATTCCTTTTCACTGACTGACCAGTGACTTTCCCTCTCAGACAGTTTCTTACTGAGAAACACGACAGGATGGAAGTTGTGATCTGTTGCTTCCTGCATGAGCACTGCTCCTATACCACGCTCAGATGCATCTGTGGTTACTAGGAATGGCTTGTCAAAGTCCGGGGCCCTGAGCACAGGGTCAGACATGAGCGTTGCCTTAAGTTGGGTAAAGGCCTTTTGACACTCATCAGTCCACTTAACTGCATTTGGCTGGGTCTTTTTGGTCAGGTCGGTCAGTGGGGCAGCGATTTGGCTGTAGTGTGGTACAAATCGCCTGTAGTATCCGGCCAAGCCTAAGAAGGATTGGACCTGCTTCTTTGACTTTGGGACAGGCCACTTTTGGATAGCATCCACCTTGGCCTGTAGGGGGTTTATGGTTCCTCGACCCACCTGGTGCCCCAGGTAAGTCACTCTGTTTTGGCCTATTTGACACTTTTTGGCCTTAACAGTTAGTCCTGCCTGCCTGATGCGCTCAAAGACCTTTTCCAGGTGTAGTAGGTGTTCGGGCCAGGAGTCTGAAAAAATGGCCACATCATCGAGGTAGGCAACTGCAAATTCTCCCAGTCCAGCTAGTAGACCATCTACCAGCCTCTGGAAGGTTGCGGGTGCATTTCGAAGGCCGAAAGGAAGGACATTGAATTCATACACCCCCGCATGGGTGACGAATGCTGACCTCTCCTTGGCAGGTTCATCTAGCGGTACTTGCCAGTACCCCTTGTTTAAGTCTATTGTAGAGATGAACTGGGCACGTCCCAACTTCTCCAATAGCTCATCGGTACGTGGCATTGGATAGTTGTCCGGACGAGTTACAGCATTTAGCTTACGGTAGTCCACGCAAAAGCGTATTTCCCCATCTGGTTTGGGTACCAGAACCACTGGAGATGCCCATGCACTGGTAGATGAGCGGATTATACCCATCTGTAGCATGTTCTGGATCTCCCGTTCTATAGCGGCTTGGGCATGAGGAGACACTCGGTAGGGTGGGGTTCTGATTGGGTGAGCATTACCTGTATCAATGGAGTGGTATGCCCGTTCAGTCCGTCCTGGGGTGGCTGAGAACAATGGGGCGAAGCTAGTGCACAGCTCCTTGATTTGTTGCCGCTGCAGACGTTCCAGGGTGGTTGAGAGGTTCACCTCTTCCACGCCACCGTCTTTTTTCCCGTTGTAGTAGACACCGTCAGGCCACTCAGCATCATCTCCCTGGACTGTAAACTGACAAACCTGTAAGTCTCTGGAATAGAAAGGCTTGAGAGAATTAACATGGTACACTTTAGGCTTTAGTGAGGAATTGGGAAATGCTATGAGGTAGTTTACAGCTCCCAGGCGCTCTTGGACCGTGAAGGGCCCTTCCCATGATGCTTCCATCTTATGGGCCTGTTGCGCCTTCAAGACCATAACCTGGTCTCCTACCTTGAAGGACCGATCTCTGGCATGTCTGTCATACCAGGCCTTTTGCTCTTCCTGAGCATCCTTTAGATTCTCTCTAGCAAGGGCTAAAGAGTGTCAGAGGGTGCTTTGTAGGTTGCTTACAAAGTCCAGAATGTTAGTTCCTGGAGAAGGCGTAAACCCCTCCCATTGCTGCTTTACCAACTGTAATGGCCCCTTAACCTCGTGACCATACACAAGTTCAAATGGTGAAAACCCTAAACTGGGATGTGGTACAGCCCTGTAGGCAAACAGCAACTGCTGCAACACTAGGTCCCAATTATTGGAGAATTCGTTGATGAATTTTCGTATCATGGCCCCCAAAGTTCCATTGAACCTTTCCACCAGGCCATTGGTTTGATGGTGGTACGGGGTGGCAACCAAGTGATTCACCCCATGAGTTTCCCACAGTTTTTCCATGGTCCCTGCCAGGAAATTAGACCCTGAATCTGTAAGGATGTCGGAGGGCCAACCTACCCTGGCAAAGATGTCTGTTAGGGCCAGGCACACAGTGTTAGCCCTGGTGTTGCCTAGAGCGACTGCTTCTGGCCATCGGGTAGCAAAGTCCACTAAAGTCAGTACGTACTGCTTTCCTCTGGGCGTCTTTTTTGGGAAAGGGCCCAGAATATCCACAGCTACTCGCTGAAATGGGACCTCAATTATGGGGAGTGGCTGGAGAGGGGCCTTGACCTGGTCTTGAGGCTTTCCCACTCTTTGGCATACCTCACAAGACCGGACATACTTGGCAACGTCCTTGCCCATCCCCTCCCAGTGGAAGGACTTCCCCAACCGGTCCTTGGTTCTGTTCACCCCAGCATGGCCACTGGGATGATCATGGGCTAAGCTTAAGAGCTTCCCCCGGTACTTAGTTGGAACCACCAACTGTTTTTGCGGCTGCCATTCTTCCCGGTGTCCACCAGAAAGAATTTCCTTGTATAAAAGTCCTTGGTCTATAACAAACCGGGATCGATTAGAAGAGCTGAGAGGCGGTGGGGTGCTCCGTGCCGCCGCCCAAGCTTTCTGAAGGCTGTCATCCGCTTCCTGCTCAGCCTGGAACTGTTCCCTTGAGGCTGGGGTCACCAGTTCTTCCTCAGACTGTGGACTGGGGCTTGGTCCCTCTGGAAGCGATGTAGGTGATGGGGTTGTTTCCGTTGCTGGTGAACCGCTCTCCGCTGGTGCACCTGAGGGTATTTCAGGCTCTGGCTGAGCCTTTTGGGTATGGTTGTCTTTTGCTTCTGCCAGTTCTGGCTCGCTGGCGCCCTCTGGCGTTGAGTTTGAAGATGGGGTTGCACTTGCTGGTGCTGGTTGCTGTTCCAGTTCCGGGCCTGGGACTGGAGGTGCTGTGGCTGTTTCAGTGGTAGGCATGGAATCCGGGTCCACTACCTCTGTCTGGGTCTCTGGTAACACAGACGGGGCCTCTGTGGACGGTTCAGGAACAGGAATGGGTCTGGAAGCTTGCCTGGTTTGGCTACGTGTAACCATTCCACTCTCTTGGCCCGCCTCACCTGGTTGGCCAAGTCTTCCCCCAGTAGCATGGGGATAGGATAATTGTCATAGACTGCAAAAGTCCACATTCCTGACCAGCCTTTGTACTGGACAGGCAGTTGAGCTGTAGGCAAGTCTACAGCTTGTGACATGAAGGGGTAAATTGTAACTTTGGCCTTTGGGTTGATGAATTTGGGGTCAACGAAGGATTGGTGGATAGCTGACACTTGTGCCCCCGTGTCTCTCCACGCAGTAACCTTCTTTCCGCCCACTCTCAAATTTTCCCTTCGCTCCAAGGGTATTTGAGAGGCATCCGGGCCTGGGGATCTTTGGTGTGATGGTGGTGTAATGAATTGCACTCGCATGGTGTTCTTGGGACAGTTGGCCTTGATATGTCCCAGTTCATTACACTTAAAGCATCTTCCATCTGATGGGTCACTGGGCCGAGGTGAGTTACTGGAGACTGGTGAGGTTGAAGGGTAGGGTATCTGTGGCTTTACTTGGGTGGTATGTGGGGTCTTTGGCTGTCCTCGGTTGTAGGGTTTATGGTCTGTGTGCCCCCTGGGGTAATCGTTCCCCTTGACAGTAGCTTTTTTGCTTTCTGCCAGTTCCATCCATTTGGCTCCAATCTCCCCCGCCTCAGCGATATTCTTGGGGTGTCCATCTTGTATGTACCGTGTGATGTCTTCAGGAACACCATCCAAGAACTGCTCCATTTGTATGAGGAGGTTCAGTTCTTCCAAGGTTTGAATGTTGTTTCCTGTTAGCCAGGCCTCATAGTTTTTTGCAATGTAGTAGGCGTGTTTGGGAAATGACTCCTCTGGTTTCCACTTTTGGTTTCTGAAACGCTGACGGGCATGATCTGGGGTTATCCCCATCCTGTATCTGGCCTTGGTTTGAAAAAGTTTATAGTCATTCATTTGGTGCTTAGGCTGCCACCTTTCAGCTGCCACCTCTGCTAAAGGTCCACTGAGCTGTGACCTCAATTCTACCATGTACTGGTCTTCGGGAATGCTGTACCCAAGACAGGCTCTTTCAAAATTTTCCAAGAAGGCCTCGGTGTCATCACCTGCCTTGTAGGTGGGAAATTTCCTGTGCTGTGGAGCAATAATGGGCGCCGGGTTGTTAGGGTTGGCTGGCACATGCAGCCCAGCTTTTGCCATCTCCAGTTCATGTTTTCTCTGTTTTTCCTTCTCTTCATTCTCTTTTTGTTGTTTTTCCATTTCTTTTTGTTGTTTTTCCATTTCTTTTTGGTGCTTTTCCATTTCTCGGCGGTGGGCCACCTCTTCTTCTTCTAGTTCTCTTTTGTGTGCTGCCTCTTGGGCTGCCTGTTCTCTTTGGAAGGCTGCCTCTTTGATCTGTTCTTCTCTTTCTTTCATCTCCATCTCTTTTTGTTTTATTTCCAGTTGTCGCCTGTGTTCAGCTTCTTTGATTTGCTTTTCGGCGTCAATTTTTGCCTTAGAAGTCATGATTCCTGTTTTCTTGTGTTGGGGTGCCCTCCGGTGTTTATCTTCTGCACTGCAGGTTCTCTGTTGCCTCCTGAAGTCTGCCTAGCAACAGTGCCTTTAGCTAATTTTCCTTTTCTCTCTCTAGCTAATGTTCAATGAAGGGAAACCAGAAAAACCACTTTATTTGCATGCCTATAAGTGCTGGTACTTGACTCCTAATGGGAGGGCTATTGCATGACAAAAGACCCTTAACATGCAAGCCACAAACTGCGAGAGAGAGCAGAAAAAAAAATTCTCTCTGGTTCCCTTTTAAAACCAACTGCTTCTCTCTGCTAAAAAGCCCTTAGCAGAGAAAAGAAAAATATAATATTTCTACTGGCTTCTGGATTCTGTCTCCCACCAGCTGCCACTCATGTAATAACCTTAGTCCCAGATTTGGACCTTAGCGTCCAAAATATGGGGGTTAGCATGAAAACCTCCAAGCTTAGTTACCAGCTTGGACCTGGTACCTGCTGCCACCACCCAAAAAATTAGAGTGTTTTGGGGCACTCTGGTCCCCCTGAAAAACCTTTCCTGGGGACCCCAAGACCCAAATCCCTTGAGTCTCACAACAAAGGGAAATAATCCTTTTTCCCTTCCCCCCTCCAGGTGCTCCTGGAGAGATACACAGACACAAGCTCTGTGAAACTACACAGAGAGACTCCCCCTCTCTGTTCCCAATCCTGAAAACAAAAAGTACTTTCCTATTCCCCCAGAGGGAATGCAAAATCAGGCTAGCGATCCAACACACAAACCTCCCCTTGATTTCTTCCTCCCACCAATTCCCTGGTGAGTACAGACTCAATTTCCCTGAAGTAAAGAAAAACTCCAACAGGTCTTAAAAGAAAGTTTTATATAAAAAGAAAGAAAAATAAGTACAAATGTTCTCTCTGTATTAGATGATACAACACAGGGTCAATTGCTTAAAAGAATATTGAATAAACAGCCTTATTCAAAAAGAATACAAATCAAAGCACTCCAGCACTTATATTCATGCAAATACCAAAGAAAAGAAACCATAGAACTTACTATCTGATCTCTTTGTCCTTACACTTAGAAACAGAAGACTAGAAAGTAGAACTACTTCTCCAAAGCTCAGAGAAAGCAGGCAGGCAGAAAACAAAAGACAAACCACTCAGTTCCCTCCACCCAAAGTTGAAAAAATCCGGTTTCCTGATTGGTCCTCTGGTCAGGTGCTTCAGGTGAAAGAGACATTAACCCTTAGCTATCTGTTTATGACACCAGCCAGTGCCCTACTCGCAGCGCCAGCTTTGTGCTTCACTCCACCACTGTCCCTTGCTCCCCACAAATAACGTTGATGCCTTTGTCCCCTCCCCAGCAAGCAACTGCCACTCCACTCACTGCTGCTGCTTCGTTGGCCATCAGCCAGCCCTGGGGGTGGAGTTTCCCAGATATAGTTCAGCACCCACAATGTTCTTTCCCTTTCAGTTCTCAGAATTGGTGAGTACAATTGTCCGGGACCAGGGCTAAGTGGGGAGCAGGGGCCTGTTTCTGATGCTTGTTCATTATTTAAGGAGTAGGGAGAGGGGAATTTGATCTATACTGCAAAGCCTAGGGGTGATTTAGCTGAGGAGTGGAGAGAGGCAGAGAGAGAGGAGAGCCAGGGGTTGGGGAGGGGATGATATAAGCGCACACCTGTGTACTAGGCAGTATTGACACCAAGAATAGGGATGGGCCAGGTCTGGTCTCTAAACTGAGCCTCTTTTGGGGACTGCCATGAGTTTCAGACCAAAGAGAAGATGCCATGAGTTTCAGACCAAAGAGAAGATGGGGGAGGGGGGGCCCTTGCCTTGTGATTCAGATCAGTAGTAAAAGTGAAAGTATTTTGAAGAGTGTACTGCTTTTGAACTGATCTTTGCTTGAAGGGAGTGTTCCTCAGCCTATTTGTGCTGACGACACCCTTTGGACTTAAAATAAAATTGTGACCCTCCCACCCTCAAATATCATTAGGTAAATTCTGGCTACGACTCGGCTGGCATCAGGGGGCGGCAAACAGGGCAATCACCCAGGGCCACAGGAAGTTAAGTTACATGGTTCTGGCCTGGGCAGTGGGGCTCAGGCTTCAGCCCTGAGCCCCACTGCCCAGGGTGGAAGCACGAAACTCAGTTTCATGGGGCCCCCTTGTGGAGGGGGCCATGACCAGCTGCCCTGCGTGCCACCCCTAACACTGACCCTGCACTTGTGACCTCCTAAGCCCATCCCGCTACCAGGGCCCTCCCTAGGGGGGTGCAGGGCCTGGGACAAATCAACAGCCACTGGCTAGGGGCCCTGCTCTGCATTGGTGGGGTGACCAGATATCCCATTTTTATAGGAACAGTCCTGGTTTTGGGGACTTTTTCTTGTATAGGCGCCTATAACCCCCCCACCCCCATCACATTTTGTCACAGTTGCTGTCTAGTCACTCTATGTATTGGTGGCTGGGCCAGCGGGACGGATCTGGTCTGGTGCTGGGCCACCTGCTGCTCCTGGTAGTGCCGGCACCTACTGTGGGAGGCTATTGTTGGCCATAGCACCACAGTGGCTCAGGGCTCCGGCCGGGGCGGGGAACTCGCTGCTCCAAAACACGGGCGGCCAAGCCGGGTGCTATCTCTGCTAACTGCCAACAAGATGGCGGGCCCTGTGGAAGTGACAGATTCACCTTCCGGGATGAACCGTGCTGGCCAATTGCACCAGCCCACAGAGCCCCAAAAGCGTGGGGTCCGGAGAGGTTGCCCCGATTCGCCCTACCCAAGGGATGGCTCTGCCCATGACCCGCCCCAGGGGCTCGCAACCCCCAGGTTGAGAAACACCACTTTAGGGTGATCCCTTCACTTCCCCATAACTGACATTACCCCCTGCAATTCCCTGTCTCGGCCCTTGGAAGCAATGTATTGTCTGGTATGAAACAAATCTGGAAGGGAGAAAAACTTCAGGTTCCCCTAGATACAGTCATCCTGAAACCAAATCAGTTTTAATAAATAAGATAAAATTGGCTGCGGTTTTCTGCATTTAACCCGGAGTCTCCCTGCCAGGTTCTATTACAGCCAAATGTCTTTTTGTCATTAGCTGGTTTTTTGCTGAGTTGAAAGACACATATGAAACAAACCAGGAACTTGACTGAATCTACAGGGGAGCCGACAGAATCGACGATGTATTAGTTACAGTGACAGAATCATTTCAGGGGCTCCTCCCATCTCGTTGTTGGATTCACCCGCTGGCTCTTGTCTTATAGGTGGGCTCTGATCCTGCTCAAATGAATGCACATAGTTAGCTTTATGTGCTGCGAGTAGCCCCATTGGCTTCAGGGAGACTGCTCAGTGTGTGACGTTAAATAGGCATAAGTGTTTGCAGGGTTGGGGGCTTTAGGGCAGTTCTACACTACACTCGTATATTGGTATAATTATGTCACTCGGGGGTGTGAAAAATCCACACCCCTGAGCGACGTAGTTATACCAACCTACCCCTAGTGTAGACAGTGCTATGTCAACGGGAGAACTACTCTTGTTAACATATCTACCGCCTCTCGAGGAGGTGGAGTAAGTATCCGATTGGCTGACTGGAGAGTTCTCACCCATTGGCTTAGAGCATCTTCGTTAAACTGCTACAGCAGCGCAACTGCGCTGATGCAGCATTTTAAGTGTAGACCTGCCTTTAAACTGTAAGTTCTTTGGGGCAGAGAACAGCTTTTAGTTATTTGTGTGTGGAGCATGGAGCACAAAGGGGCATTAATGTAATGCAGATAATAAATGATAACACCACAAGCTGCTGTCCAACGCACAAAGGAAACACACCACAGAGAATGTTTCCCCTCTAATCATTCAGTTCCATCATCTTCATTGTTATTGTGACTATAGCAGGTTCAAGCAGAATTGTGATTTATTTTTTTTAAATAGAGAATGACACAGAAAGTCAAAGGATGTACAATGGCCTGGGGATCTGTAAGGAACAGCAGCTGGACATGCCCCTTAATAGCAATGGAGATCAAGAGCGAGGAAAGGAACCAGGTAGGTGGAGCCCCTCCGCCTGGGAGAAACACTGCGGCTTATGCAGATGAAGCCATATTTTCAATTTTGGGTGCAGAAGCCCAAACGCCTGCCTGCGAATACAGTAGGGATCTGATCACCCCACCGGCTTCCTGTGAGCACCGCCGCTTGCTTCACATCTATTGCTACAACTTTCCCTGCAGCCGGGTACTTATGGCTGTGTAACAGGGTGTAGGGGCATTTTGTGGGCTTGCTAGCTGCACCTGTTTGGGACTGTGGCCCTGTCTCTCTCGCTCCGGTTCATGGCTGAATATCCCAGTTTTTTTCACTGGGACATGATGGCAAAGGCACAACTGTGCAGGGAGCAGGTTGGCTTGTTCCATGCCAATCTCTAACCGTTACTTGTTTAAATCTCTTCTCGAGTTACTGCTGTGATAAGTGCTGTCGAAAAGCTCAGGAGGAAATTCGTAATCCCATATTCAGTGCAGTGTAGATCAGAGATAGCTACAAACTTGGATCTACCATGCAGCTAGTGACTGGCCATTTGCTTGACTAGGGGGTGTGCAAACTGTCCTCTGTCTCTGCACTAGGCCACAGTAAATAAATAACTCAGATTCTTCTCCCTTGCAGCAGCCCCAGGCCAGGGGTGTTAATATGTTGGTCTCTTTCAGGTTACGGATTCAGGAAAACTAGACCACTTAAAATCCTTGCAACAGTCACAGTCACAGTCACAGTCCTTATCTTGGGTTTAATCTCTACTGCAGCTGCCCTGGCAGGTGAGTGCGCAGCTCTTATGGATTCACTCTCTGTATTTTCTGTTTGGATCTGGAGCTGGCTCGAGCGCACATTTCCAGGGCCTGGAGCTGACGTCCTCGCGACTCGAGGTTTGGGGGAGCCAGCAGAGCGCTGCAGACACTAGGGAACGCTTAGCCAAACGGCTTCCCAGGTCTTAGCTCCTGTAGTTGCGTCCTATTTCTTTTCTAATGCTGGTTGAAAAATGGGAAGGGGGCTGGCCCAGGGCTAGACCTAGACCTAATGACATCCCAAGTGAGGAGCATTTTCGGAAGCCCCCCACCCCCTTCATTTGTTAAGCATTTGGAAGGTGAGGTCATGTCCTGCATGCGAGTGTGGAATTGCCTTACTGAAAACGTCACGACCCACCACTGCATCCATGTAATTGACAGAGCTGCTTAGGGGATTCTCTGAGGCCTTGGTCTGAGGGGATTATTTCTACGTGTTCCCCTTGGATACAGAGATGAGGAGAGGGCAGCCTCTTACCCCGTGCTACTTTCTGTTTCAGTCAGAACCGCTAAACCATGTTTGGACTGTGCAAATGTCCCATCGTGCCCGGATGGCTGGGTCGGCTACCAAAGACAGTGCTACTTCTTCTCTGAGGACGAAAGGAATTGGACCGCCAGCCAGAGCTACTGCTCTTCACACAGCGCCTCCCTGGCTGGGATTGACAGTGGCCTGGAGATGGTGAGGGGCCCAGGTGTTTTGTGAGCGCAATAGACGGGCCTTGGCACGACAGACCATGAGCCAATGGGACAGTGCCCAGGCCCTGCTGTGTGAGGCACCCCTGTGTGTCTCGTGCTGGGAGGGCAGAGTGAATGATCTTTCCCAGGTCCCTGTCTGGAGCTGGAGCTTTGCAGCCAGTGCATGATTGAAATTGCTCATTGGCAGCCTGCCCCCGAGCAGGAATTCAGTGGGGAACTCCAGCTCCAGCCCTGCTCATCTCCTGGGAGTTCACTCCCCGCCCAGCTCAGCACAGCCAGTGGTTCCGGATGGATGGATGGTCAGGAGATGTGGCTGGCTCAAGAGATGGCCTGATTTTGCCTGTCTCTTGAGTGTTGTAGGCATTTCCCCTGTACTATAAAGCCACCCTTTGCCTGCCACTACACAGAGCAACACGCTTTCCCTTATACGTTCCCTCTAAAGCAAAGACACAGGGGCTTGTGCCCTGTTTTGCTTTGTGACAATAGAGGAAGACGACCTAAAAAGTTGTTCTTTTTTTAAATGCCCTCCGCTCCTCCTACTCCTGGGTTTTTTTCACATGATAGATACTGTCTAGGTGGAAGACGTTATGGGCAGGGTGTCAAACATACGCCATTCATCCATGCAATACAATGGTCCCCCTTTGTTTGTTTTGAAGACGTTCCTTCTGCGGTACAAAGGCAGCGTTTACCATTGGATTGGCCTCAGAAAGGAGCCCAGTCAGTCTTGGAAGTGGCCCAACGGCACTGAATTTCACAACCGGTGAGTTTGTTTCTGGGTCTAAATTTTCTCAGTGCTAAGTCACTGGTGTTGGAAGTGCTGAGTGCAGAGAGATCAACAATGGAGATCAACCTGACAAATGTACATGGGTCAAAAACAGGTGAAAAGTCAGCATTTCCATCCCTTGTGGGTTTAGTTTGTTACTCCATTCATAGAATCATCAAAATCATAAAAATGTAGGGTCGGAAGGGGACTCATAAGCGGTCATCTAGTCCAGTCCCCTGCACTGAGGAAGGACCATGTGCACCTAGACCATCCCTGACAGGGCATTGACCAACTTTCTAACTGTCAGGGTAGTTATGCCCTGGAATAGGTTACCAGGGAGGTTGTGAAATCCCTGTCATGGGAGATTTTTAAGAACAGATAAGACACTGCCTCTAGGACTCTGTTTTGGTGCAGAGAATTCCACTGTCTCTCTCGGGGCTGGTCTACAAGCAGAATAGTCCCTGTTAAACTCAAGGTGTGACTTTAAACTGCTTTAGTTAAATCAGTGCAAAAGGCAGTGTGGACATTCTTCTTTCAGTTTCCGTTGCTTATTTTGGTTTAGCATCAGTCAGCTGGGAATTTGTATAAGATAAAACAAAATAAAATGCTCTTTAACTGGAATAACAGCTTCCATCCACCCAGGGGGCTTCCCCAGTTTAACAAAATCCATGCAAGTTTATGCTTCTCTGTGGGTATGACCGACAAGCCTTGGCTACAGACTGATTCTAGCTCTGCGGCTTCTGGTTGCAGGTTCGAAGTAAGGGGAGGAGGAAACTGTGCATATCTGAATGACATAGGCGTCAGCTCGTCAAACTGTGAGACGGAAAAGAACTGGATCTGTGCCAGACCTGATCGATGTGGGAAACGAAAAGAGAATAGTCTGGAAGGGACGGAAAAGCAGTGACACTCTATTGCTGCTCCCAAAAAACTCTTCTAGTTAAAGATGCAAACTGTCTTACAATCATTCGTAATGCATAGATGAGCAGTAGGTACCTATTCCAAGTAATAAATAAGTCAAATCAAGAGGACAGTCAATGAAATGGAAAGGCAGCACATTTAAAACAGATGAAAATAAATATTTTATTGACACACAGCTGAATTATCCTGTGGAACTCAAGGCCACAAGATGTTATTGAGGCCATGAGCTCAGCGGGATTCAAAAACAGACTGGACATTTAGATGGAAAATGGGTGGGTGGCCCTTTAAATGGAGGCAGGTCCTAGCCCCACCTGTTACACTCAGCTTGCTTTTCGGGTGGAAAAAATAAGGAAAGTCACATGACAGACAGGTCATGGGGTTAAATCAGGCCTCTGGGGATGGAGAGAGGACAGAAGCTTGCGGAGCAGAAGATGGGAGATGGCAGGTAGGAAGCCCTGGGGGTTGGTGCTTGGTAGAGACTCTAAGAACCCCAGGAGGGTCTATGGGGAGAATGGTGAATCAGAAGAATTGGAAACAAGAAGACAGATCCTGAGAAAGGAGAGGCTGTGCCCAGCCTGAGGCTGGGGTAGCAGCCACTGTTGTGTTTGTTTATGGCCTCGGAGACATTGGAAGGGGTGGGCTTTTCTTTTACAACTTAGCTGGAGGGCCAGGTCCCTGCAACAACCAAGCGAGGCTGGAAGGTCAGGAGATTCTCACCTGAGAGAGGGGAAACTGAGGCAGCAGCTAGCCCAACACCATATCAGGCAGGCGATGCTGCAACAAGGAACTTTTGCTGCTTAGAAAAAAGATACAAGGACCCCAAACCCTCCTGCTTTAGAGCTCACAACAGTCTCCCCAGCTGCCAGGCTGGAGAGAAATGTCCCCCAGAATGCAGCAGTTTGGAATAACGGTTCCTAAAGGACAGTGGTTTTCAAACTTTTTTTCTGGTGACTCAGTTGAACAAAATTGTTGAGCTAGGAATTAGGGGTTTGGGGTGTGGGAGGGGCTCAGGGTTGGGGCAGAGGGTTGAAGTGCGAGGGTGAGGGCTGCGGGCTGGGGCCGGAAGGGGCTCTGGGTTGGGGGGTGGGGAGCTCAGGGCTGGGGCAGGGGACTGGAGTGTGGGGTTGGGGCGCAGGCTTACCTCAGGCGGCTCCCGGTCACTGGTGCACCAGGGGTGCTAAGGCAGGTTTCCCCCTGCCTGTCCTGGAACTGTGGACAATGTTGTGCCCTGAAATCAGTCAGCAGCAGGTCTGGCTCCTAGGTGGAGGCATGCAAGTGGCTCCACGCGGCTCTCATCTGCAGGCACCTCCCCCTCCCATTGTCCGGGAACTGGCCAACGGGAGTGTGGAGCCGATGCTCGGGGCAGAGGCAGCACACGGAGGCCCGTGGCCCCTTGCCTAGGAGCTGGACCTGCTGCTGGCCCCTTCTGGGGCACAGCGTGGTGTTGGAACAGGTAGGGACTAGCCGGCCTTAGCTGGGCAGCGCTGCTGCCAGGACTTTTAATGGCCCGGATGGCATTGCTAACCAGAGCCACCGAGACCCAGTGCCTTACATTCTGACACTCAGAACTGAATTGCAACCCACAGTGTCAAGGTTCTTTCCCTACTCTGAACTTTAGGGTACAGATGTAGGGACCTGCATGAGAACCTCTAAGCTTAATTACCAGCTTAGATCTGGTTTTACTGCCACCACACAAATCCTTTAAGAGTTATTTGGGAAACTCTGTCTACCGTCCCCCTAGACTATCTCCCTCCCAGTAGCCTTGAGAGACTTCTCCACCAAGTTCCTGGTGAACACAGATCCAAAACCCTGGATTTTAAAACAAGGAGAAATTAACCATCTCTCCTTCTCTTCTCCCCAACAATTCCTGGCGAGTGCCGATCCAACCCCCTTGAATCTTAAAACAAAGAAAAATCAATCAGGTTCTTAAAAAGAAGGCTTTTAATTAAAGAAAGAAAGGTAAAAACCATCTCTGTAAAATCAGGATGGAAAATAACTTTACAGGGTAATCAGATTCATAGAGCCCAGGGGAACCCCCTTTAGCCTTAGGTTCAAAGTTACAGCAAACAGAGGTAAACTGTCTTAGCAAACAGGAACATTTACAAGTTGAGAAAACAAAGATAAAGCTAATACACCTTGCCTGGCTGTTACTTACAAGTTTGAAATATGAGAGATTGGTTCAGAAAGATTTGGAGAGCCTGGATGGACGTCTGGTCCCTCTTACTCCCAAGAGCACAAACAAAAGACTCCCCCCCCACCGAGATGTGAAAGTATCCTGTCCCTTATTGGTCCTTTGGGTCAGGTGTCAGCCAGGTTTCCTGACCTCCTTAACCCTTTACAGGTAAAAGAATTTTGGTGTCTCTGGCCAGGAGGGATTTTGTAGTATTGTACATAGGAGGGTTGTTCCCTTCCCTTTCTAGTTATGACACACAGTTTTAAAATCACGGCTCCAGGAGATTGCCCCAGAAAAAGGAATAAGTGGCTGCTGTCAGAGAGGATCCCGGCTAGACAGACCATTGAATTGAACTGACATCTTCAGACAATACATTTTTTTAGAGTGCTGCGGGATCGGGGTCTGAGTTGAACACACCTGTAGAGAGGCGGCGAACAGAGCGGCTAACAGGGGAGTTTCAGTGGGAGTTTCCAGGGGGAGGTTGCAGGGGAGAGCAAGGCAGAGGAACCGGGAAGGCAGACCAGGGAAGAGGCAGCCCTGCGCTGGTCGGTGGCCTGCGGTGCGGTGTGAGCTGTGGATTGCCAGGCACAGAGTTGCAGCGCTACGATGGAGGCAGAGGTAGCAGGTGCAGACACACTGAGGATGACTGGGTGCGGCAGCTGCGGCATGTACATGGTCCTAGAGGGAGCACCTGAAAGGAGTTTCATCTGCATGAAGTGTCGTCTGATAGAGCTGCTGGAGGAAAAGGTAAGGGGACTGGAGATGCAAGTGGAAACTCTGGCTGAGTTTAGAAGGGGATTTGAGCAGATCATGGAACACAGACATGATGAGGCACAGGGGACAAGCTCAGGCGAGCGGACAGAAGCAGGACCTAAGGACTCTGAGGAGGGACTGTTGGGTGAGGAAAGTGGACGGTGGAAACATGTCACTAGGAGAACCAGACAGAGGATAAGACGGGCCAGCGATGGACAAATAGAACTCAGGAATAGGTTTGCTGAGTTGGGAAATGAAGATGGAACACAGCGGGCTGCTGAAGGAATAACGGCAAGGAAGAAGAGGCAAGCAGCTAGTCCTGCAGATGGAGGGGAGCAGTCAGTGGAGGCGACATCAAGTACAAGCCCTAGGAGGATGGTGAGGTCGAATACAAATCAGGAGGAATCACGGCCAGCTGCTGTGGGGGATAGACCGGAGAATCGCATTGTCACCAGGAAAAGGCAAGTCTACGTGATTGGAGACTCTCTACTGAGAAGAGTAGACAGGCCTGTAACTAGACCGGATCGGGAGAACAGAAGAGTGTGCTGTCTGCCGGGGGCTAAGATACAGGATGTGGACTTGAGCCTGAATACGATCTTAGCGGGAGCGGGAAAAAATCCGTTGATTATCCTTCATGTGGGAACGAACGATACGGCTAGTTACTCGCTGGACTGTATCAAGGAGGACTATTTCAGACTGGGGAAGAGGCTTAAAGACATCGAGGCTCAGGTGATCTTCAGTGGGATTCTGCCGGTTCCTAGAGCGGGGCGACGAAGGAGGGACAAGATTATGGCGATCAACAGATGGCTCAGGGAGTGGTGTTATAAGGAGGGCTTTGGGATGTACGGTCACTGGGACGCGTTTACGGATAGACAACTGTTTGCTCACGATGGACTTCATCTCAGCAAGGAGGGAAATAGGATTCTAGGATGGAGGCTCGCCGACCTCATCAAGAGGGCTTTAAACTAGAAAGTTGGGGGAGATGGTTGGGAAATGTTCGGGAGATCTCCACGCCAGAACATAACCTGGAGAGGGAAGTAAACAAAGTGAGCGGGGATACCCTTGCGGCCCCAAGATTTGATCCAAGGAGGAATAGTGGAGTAGAAACCAGAGTAACGGGTGATGCTGGTGGCAGACAGTTTGTGCACGACGGGGGAAAGAATGTCACTGACGCCAAACGCCGAAAATTAAAAGGTTTGTACACTAACGCGAGGAGCCTAGGTAACAAGATGGAGGAACTGGAGTTACTCGTGCAGGAAGTGAAGCCGGATATTATAGGGATTACCGAAACCTGGTGGAATAGTACTCATGACTGGAGCACGGGTATTGAAGGCTATGTGCTGTTCAGAAAAGACAGGAAGAAAGGCAAAGGTGGGGGAGTAGCCTTGTACATCAATGATGAAATTAAATGTAGCGAAATAAGATGCGATGGAATGGATAAGACGGAGTCCGTCTGGGCAAAAATCACGCTGGGTAAAAAAGCAACTAGAGCTTCCCCTGAGATAGTGCTTGGGGTGTGCTACAGACCGCCGGGATCGGATTGGGATATGGATAGAGACCTCTTTAATGTCTTTAGTGAAGTAAACACAAAGGGGAACTGTGTGATTATGGGGGACTTCAACTTCCCGGATATAGACTGGAGGACGAGTACTTGCACGAATAATAGGGGTCGGATTTTTCTGGATGTGATTGCGGATGGATTTCTTCATCAAGTAGTTGAAGCACCTACTAGAGGGGATGCCATTTTAGACTTGGTGTTGGTGAGCAGTGAGGACCTTGTAGAAGAAATGGTGGTAGGGGACAACCTTGGTTCGAGTGATCATGAGCTGATTCAGTTCAAACTAGATGGAAGGATAAACAAATGTAGATCTGCGATTAGGGTTTTCGACTTCTCGAGGGCTAATTTTAAAGAGTTAAGGAAATTAGTTAGGGAAGTGGATTGGACGGAGGAATTAGTGGATTTAAATGTGGAGGAGGCCTGGAATTACTTTAAGTCGCAGCTGCGGAGACTGTCGGAAGCCTGCATCCCGAGAAAGGGGAAAAGAACCATGGGCGGGAGTTGCAGGCCAAACTGGATGAGCAAGCAACTCAGAGAGGGGATTAGACAAAAGCGGAAAGCTTACAGGGAGTGGAAGGAAGGCAGGATCAGTAAAGAAAGCTACCTTGCTGAGGTCAGAACATGTAGGGATAAGGTGAGGAAGGCTAAAAGCCGCGTTGAACTGGAACTTGCAAAGGGAATCAAAACCAATAGTAAAAGGTTCTACAGCCACATAAATAAGAAGAAAACAAAGAAAGAAGAAGTGGGGCCGCTATACACTGAGGATGGAATGGAGGTTAAGGATAACCTAGGCATGGCCCAACATCTAAACAAGTACTTTGCCTCGGTTTTTAATAAGACTAGTGAGGAACCTTGCGATGATGGAGGGATGATAAACAGGAATGTGGATATGGAAGTGGATATTACTGCAACTGAGGTAGAGGCCGTACTTGAACAGCTCGATGGGTCGAAGTCGGAGGGCCCGGACAATCTCCACCCGAGGATATTAAAGGAACTGGCGCGTGAAATTGCGAGCCCGTTAGCGAGAATTTTTAAGCGATCGATAATCTCGGGTGTTGTGCCGTATGACTGGAGGATTGCTAATGTAGTTCCTATTTTTAAGAAAGGGAAAAAGAGTGATCCGGGTAATTATAGGCCTGTTAGCTTGACGTCTGTAGTATGTAAGGTCTTGGAAAAAATTTTAAGAGAGAAAGTAGTTAAGGACATAGAGGTCAATGGTAATTGTGACGAATTGCAACACGGATTTACTAAAGGTAGATCGTGCCAAACCAATCTGATCTCCTTCTTTGAGAAGGTGACGGATTACTTAGATAAAGGAAATGCGGTAGATATAATTTACCTAGATTTCAGTAAGGCGTTCGACACGGTTCCGCACGGGGAGCTGTTAGTTAAATTGGAAAAGCTGGGAGTGAATATGAAAGTTGTAAGGTGGATAAGGAACTGGTTAAAGGGGAGACTCCAGAGGGTCGTATTGAAAGGTGAACTGTCGGACTGGAAGGAGGTCACCAGTGGAGTCCCTCAAGGATCGGTTTTGGGACCGATCTTATTTAACCTTTTTATTACTGACCTTGGCACAAAGAGCGGGAATGTGCTAATAAAGTTCGCGGATGACACGAAGCTGGGGGGTATTGCTAACACGGAGAAGGACAGGGATGCTATTCAAGAAGATCTGAACCACCTTGTAAACTGGAGTAATAGAAATAGGATGAAATACAATAGTGAGAAGTGCAAGGTCATGCATTTAGGAACTAATAATAAGAATTTTGGATATACGTTGGGGGCGCATCAGTTGGAAGCGACGGAAGAAGAGAAGGACCTTGGGGTACTGGTTGATAGCAGGATGACTATGAGTCGCCAATGTGATACGGCTGTTAAAAAAGCAAATGCGATTTTGGGATGCATCAGGCGGGGTATTTCCTGCAAGGATAAGGAGGTGTTAGTACCGTTGTATACGGCGTTGGTGAGACCCCATCTGGAATACTGTGTGCAGTTCTGGTGTCCCATGTTCAAGAAGGATGAATTCAAACTGGAACAGGTTCAGAGACGGGCTACGAGGATGATCCGAGGAATGGAAAAACTGCCTTATGAAAGGAGACTCAAAGAGCTTGGCTTGTTTAGCCTGGCCAAAAGAAGGCTGAGGGGGGATATGCTCGCCCTATATAAATATATCAAGGGGGTTAACGTTAGGGAGGGAGAGGAATTATTTAAGTTTAGTACTAATGTAACCACGAGGACGAATGGGTATAAACTGGATATTAGGAAGTTTAGGCTTGAAATTAGACGAAGGTTTCTGACCATTAGGGGAGTGAAGTTCTGGAATAGCCTTCCGAGGGAAGTAGTAGGGGCAAAAGACTTTCCTGGCTTTAAGACAAAGCTTGATAAGTATATGGAGGGGATGTTATGATAGGATCGTTAATTTGGGCAATTGATCTTGAATTACCACCAGACAGGTCTGCTCAATGGTCTGCGGGGAGATGTTGCATGCGATGGGTACTGAGTTGCTGCGGAGAACTCCTTCTTGGGTGCTGGCTGGTGACTCTTGCCCACATGCTCAGGGTTTAGCTGATCGCCATATTTGGGGTCGGGAAGGAATTTTCCTCCAGGGCGGATTGGCGGGTGCCCTGGAGGTTTTTCGCCTTCCCCTGCAGCGTGGGGCACGGGTCGCTTGCTGGTGGTGTCTCTGCAGCTTGAGGTCTTCAAACCATTTTTGAGGATTTCAAAAACTCAATCCTGGGATAGGGGTTGTATAAAATTGGATGGGTGGGGTTCTGTGGCCTGCCTTGTGCAGGAGGTCAGACTAGATGATCAGATTGGTCCCTTCTGACCTATGAGTCTATGAGTCTATGAGTGAGTGCCATAAACAGCAGGGAGGCAATTAGTGAGGACCGTGCTTAAAAAACCTGGCAGCCCCAGGTTGGCGGCAGGGCTCCTTCCTGCTATCCGTGGTTTTTGGAAGCCGTGACAGCCTTCAAGGGAGTTGCTTAGTGTCCAGTCCCCACAGTGAATCTCAGAGCGAGATGGAACTGGGGAAAAGACTCTTAACAGCACATGAGACCACGCAGCCAGAGCAGTGAATTAACCATGGTGCATCACCCCCATCTCATGTAAACTGGTCCCCAGGTCTGCTGACTTCAATGAGGCCCTGCTGATTTACGTCAGCTGAGGATCCGACCCCAGATGTTTCAAACCATGGAACAAAGGAAGTTACACAGCCCTTGCGATAATCTTCACAGGACAGACCAAGACAGAAGGCCTTTTCTCCGTCAATTGCACCAACAACAGATTTGGACCAGCCTTGCTTATATCAGGAGCGCATCCTTCTGGCAAATCCATTTTAATTCAGCGCTGCAGGTTTCCGACGCAATCTGGTTTCTTTTTAACACCCCGCAGTCTCTTTCACCGGGCCTCCCTACTCTGGGGAACCTGCAGAATCAAAGAGACAATCACTGCCAATGTGTATAGACTTCACAGGGACTTGGGTCTGTAGCGGCCCCGTGGGGCAGGAAACTGTGATTTCTTTTTTCTCAGGCTGCACTGGGCAGGGACCCAGATCAGCATTCAGTTCTAGGCTCTGCCACAGATTCCCTACATGACCTTGGGCAAGTCACTCAGATCTTGATCCTCAAAGGTAGTTAGGCTCCAAACTCTCACAGATTTCAATGGAAATTAGGGCCCCTAATCCCTTCTACCTAAATACTGAAATCCATGGGAGTTAGGAGCCAAGATATCTCTGGGATTCTGGGTCTTAATCTCTGATTCAGGGGTGCGTGCTTGAGGGGTAGAGATGGCGTGACTGTGTGTTCAGCTGAGATGGGGGGAGAGAGACGGGTGTTTTAAGCAGCAGGGAATGGCACATGCCACTTCAAAATTCTTCCTGGTTTCCCTGCACTTATATTTGGTGATGTCCCCTTCCCCTTAGCTTCCAAAGCTTCCCTATTTCTGACTGGCTCTGGCCTTCAGGCAGAGAAAGAAGATCCCACTTCCCCTTCCTTGTCTCCTCCCAAAACTCCAGGAGAAAAGGTACCAGAGAGGAAGGGGCTAGGAGGCAGTAGGGGGGAGCCAGGGAAGGGGGAATCTGATGGAGGAGGTAAAGAATTAGGGAGAGTGGGGGAATTTGAGAGAAGGAGGGGAGCCATGGGGGGCGGGGGGACAGGGACAAGAGGAGACTGAAGGGGAAATGGGGGAGTTGCAGAAAGTGGAGGGGGGAACTGAAGGGGAAACTCATGGGCCTCTGCAGAACCAGTTTCTATATGTCCACCAAGGTTGGAGTGAAAATTCCTCCATCTCCATCACCCTCCAGTTTCCAGCCAGGTCCCTCGTTCCACAGCTGTGGGAGATCAAATCGCTCAGGAACTAACGAAGTGCTGGGGAGGAAGGGGCAATATTACAGTAAACGGAAAGAAACAAAGCTGCTCTTGCAATATTGCAATGGCAAATGTAGCCGCCCAGACGGCTGGAAGCTCAGAGGCCCCGGCACCTTATGGGGTCACACCGGCATTATGGGCTTCCACTAGGGACATAGGCTCTGGGAGCAGCGAGTTGGCCAAGAAGATGTAACTGGGCGAGGGGTGATCAGGTCTCATGTGAGGATTTCTCTAGGAGCAGGAACTCCCAGTCTCTGCCTTATAATGGGGGGGAAAAAACCAAGGAAACGGCTATAGAAAAAATGCAGGCAAGTGGTCAAGAAAGCGGCATTCCTCCTTGCCCAGCAGTGCTTCAGGCATTGAACAGACCATGTGGGTACCCTGAGTGGGGATACAAACATTTAGTCTTTTGCCCAGACAGCTGGCTAATGACTGTAGAGCAAAGACTGAGCAGCCTTATGGTTTGATCCTGTTACATCAATTCAGCTGGGCTCTAGCTTGCAGCTACACACCAACCCCCATCTGCTTTACCCTGGCGTTGGTTTAAACCTACAAAGTTTTGCCACTTTGGCTGCAGTCGTATAATCCGAGCAGTGAAATTCCCACCACAGCGGATGCAATTAGACAGGGCTGCAATTATATCAGTCCAGCTACGTCTCGCAGGGGCGTGAACAATCCACGCTCCGTGAGACGCAGCTATCCCGACCTAACTCCCGGTGCAGACAGCACGAGGTTGAGAGAACAATTCTTCAGTCGACCTGCCCGCCACCTCTTGGAGATGGATTAACTACACGGATGGGAAAACCCCTCCTGTTGGCATAGGTAGTGGCTACACTGAAGTGAAGCAGCCGTGGCGCTGTATGTAGCGTTTTAAGTCTAGACATGCCCACAGGAACAAAAGTGCGTATACTGGTATAGCTATTCCTGTATGGGAATATGCTGGCCTGGTTTAAGGCGCCTTTAGATCAGTGTAACTGTGTCCCCAGTACAGCTCATAATAATGTAGTTATATCAGTAACAATTCACACCCCCCAACTAATATAGTTATATTGGTACAACTTTTAGGTGTATACCAGGCCTCGTTAGCTGCACACAAACTCCCATGTTTGATCACCTGCGAAGGATGAGCTGGGGTTTGGGTTATGTCCCTAGAATCTGCAAGTATGTTATGTTGAATCTGGCTCTCTGATTATCATGATACCTGAAATACACACGAAAACCCAAACTTTTTCAGTGACGCCTGTTGTGACGTTCACTTCTGCAGTGCTGGGATCTCTTGCAGTTTTACTGCGAGTCTCATGCTATTTTGTGCTTTTCTTTAAGTCCCAGCTCTCGGAGTCAGGTGATTATGGGAGAATCTCAGCTTGTTTTTTAAAAAACAAAGTTTCTGCCCTTCCTGTTGTTTGAAAACATGACCCTGAAAACAAGAAGGCAAAGAACCCTAAATGCATTATTTTTTTAAAAAACTCATGATTTTTAAACAAATCTCACAATTTGGGGGACCAGACTCATGGGTTTGAGTTTTCCCATACTGTAATAATTTCAAAGAGGTGAAGTGCGACTTTTTGTGGCTTCTGAATCTGCAAATGAGGCAATAAGATTGTTTGCAAACATAAATAGTACAAACATTAGGAAACTCACAGGTTTTCATTGAAGGGGGAGCCATCTACCCAAATCCATGTCCTCTCAGGAGATTTAAAGTTTAATCCGATCCAAACAGAATTTTTCTCGGATGTGATCGTCTGTATGTAATCCTGTAAAGTGTACAAGACAGGCATTTGAGTGAATAAATGGTGCTTTAATTCTCTGAAGTCTGTTCCAATGTTGACAGCACCACACTCAAATGCCGCAGTGGGGAAAATCACAAGGGTGATAAAAAAAAAAAAACACCACCACATACTGTTAGGGTGACCAGGTGCCTGGTTTTCGATCAGAAAGTCCAATCAGAAAGGGGACCTGACAATATCCGGTCAGATCTACTGACCGGACACCCAAAGTCCGGTTATTGCAGGCAGGGGGAGTGGGGAGGCCCTGGGTCATCACCTGTGCCATCCCCTACTCAGCTGGGGCCACCTCCTATCTTCATTGGGCAGCTGCAGCTCCCAGCCCCCACTCTGCAGACATATCCCTCCTGACCGAGGCCCGAGGGCTGGGAGGGGAAAAGCAATGAGTGATGGGGGGAGAGGGGAAGAGGAATGGATGGGGGTGGGGATTTGGGGGAAGAGGCGGGGCAGGGGAGGTTCCGGCATTCCTGCTGGAGTGTCAAGTTTTTAAATATTACCAAGTTGGCAACCCTACATACTGTCCCTTGGATCTTAGCACTCCAAGCTGCTGACCTTCAAACAAAATATCTGCTGGCTTATCGACGGGGTTGGAAGTACATTTTCCCACAGAGGTTTATTACGGGGCAGTGCTCCAATATCCTACAAGAAAATTAACTTTACCATCTCCTCCTGGTCCTGGGTCACCAGTAAATGAGACCTCTTTGTTATGCAGTCCTCATGGCTGCTGTTCCACATTCTAGTTTCTTTAGACACCCAGTAACATTTTCCCTTGTATGGCAGCCAGTACCTGGGGCAAAGTACACACCTGGAGCCCTCTGGAGGGGGAATTGGAAAGAGTCGTCATTAATGAGTTATTTATATTACTGTAGCACCTACTGTAGCTGCTGATCAGCTGTTTGGCAGGTCAGTGAGGGGCTTGGAGGAGGGTGGAGAATGGTGAGCGGGTGGTGGCATCGGGGAGAGGGTGGAGTGGGGACAGGAAGAGAGAGAGCGAGGGTGGGGCCTCAGGGGAGGGGGCATTGACATTATCAAACCAAAATATTGGATTGAAATTGTTTGGAATTTTCGTTTCCCAGGAAATGTCAAGAATTCAGCTCTTGGTTCTGAGTCTGATGGGAAAAAAAATTCCAAATGGCTGGAATTTCCCACAGAACAGAAATTTCCATTTCCCAGCAAGCTCCAATACCAGCACAGGGGCTTCGGAGCTGGGAGCGAATGGCTAAAAGCAGGTCCTACAAACAGCATGGAGAAAAACAGGTTAAATAACAATCCACTGAAGATGCACCTACCTAGAAAAATGAGCGCCTGTGACGTTACCTGTTGAGCTGCTTTGGGGTGGGTCACACAGATGCTGTTTCAGATAAGACAATTTCTCCAGGCTGGCGATGCATTTACTTTCATTTCTGGGTCTCTCGGGGGCCGCCTCACCTTCAGCGGCCAGTCCACTCCCTGAGGAGCCCTGAAAAACTTTAGTGCAACATCCACGTGAATGAGCATTGCTGACTGCGCTTTAAACCATCACGAATGCAGGTCTGTATATTACACCTCATTCAGCAGTGGCTAGTCACTGCGCTAGGGAAAGAGACGGGGGGACTGAAAGAAACAGATGGGCTGGGCATCTCCTTCACTACAACCGTTCAGCGCCTTCTCGCTTTTCCCGTCTGTGTAACAAAGGTAAGGCCTTCTGAGCAGCTCAGGAGAATTCATGAACTGGGATCCCTTCTGTTTCATTTTGTCCTGCTGTTGAGAATGACCAAGTTGTTTCTTGGCAAGTGTAACGGGCATGAAAACGAGCAAGAAAATGCCGACAATTCCCTGGCTTTTTCTATGTTCAAAGACCGGGAAGGTTACAGAGGGCAGCGCTCAGGTTAGGCAAATGTCTTAGCTGAGCTTGCTTGTGCAACTTCACCTCTGCCCCCCGGGTGCCTCTGCGTTAGTACGATACTCAGGCTGGCCACACAGAACCCTGGCTTGTTCAGTGCACAGCTTGGATGGTGGCTGTAGCAGGGATGTGGGGTGGCCTTTGATTCACAGAAGGGGTTGGATGGTGGGCAGTGTGTGACAAGCAAGGGGCTGCATATTGCACCGCTACCTCTTGCACTCAGCCCTGGGGCCATTCAGTTTCCTGGGTTGGCTGGAGCACCCCTGATTTCAGGCATCACCTCTTCAGCACCTGCTTCTGTCTCCGACTTTCACTGAGCCGGGGAGCTGGGTGAGTGGGTATTTATGTGGGAGGTGCTCTAGGCCAGAGGTGGACAAACTACGGCCTGCGGGACCGGGCTGCCTGGCTCTTGAGCTTCTGGCCAGGGAGGCTAGCCCCCTCTTCTCCCCCAGCTGTCCCTCATCCCCTGCAGCCTCACCAGACTGCAACACCAGCACTCTGGCCTGCCTCTCCTACTGAGCAGTGCGGTGGCATGGCTGGCTCCAGCCAGGTGGCAGGGCTGCGAGCTCCTGCTGCTCTGAGTGGTATGGTAAGGGGATGGGGGGGGGTTGGATAAGGGGCCAGGAGTTTGGGGGGGGCAGTCAGGGTCCAGGGAACGGGGGTTGGGGTTGGATAGGTGTAGAAGTTCTGGGTGGGCCTGTCAGGGGCCGGGGGTGTGGATAGGGGTCGGGGCAGTCAGGGGACAGGGATCGGGGGGAATGGATAGGGATGGGGTCCCCGGGAGGCCGTTAGGGGTGGGGGGTCCTGGGAGGGGGTAGTCAGGTGACAGAGAATGGAGGGGTTGCATAGGCATGGAAATCCTGGGGGGCAGGCTGTCAGGGGCGGGGGTGTGGATAGGGGTTGGCGTGGTCAGGGGACAGAGAACATGAGGGGGGTTGGATAGGGGGTGGAGTCCAGAGGGGAAGTTAGGGGTGGGGGGTCCTGGGAGGGGCAACACACAAGGGGGGCTGAATTCAGGTTTTGCACAGGCATCACTGGCATTTCCTAGTTCCTGACTGCTTGACTTGGCCACCTCAATAAGGTCCTTGCAATCTTTCTATGGCATTGCCTGAGTTTTTATTTTTTTTTAAATTGCAACTCTCCCCTGAACTGTAACAAAGCCATTCCATGATGGGATACTTACTATTTTCTTCTACCTTGCACAAAATGGGCACCATGGCGGAGCCCTGCCTCATTGTGTGCCCAATTTTGTGCATTAAAAGGAGCTGAGCTTCTAAACAGCCCTATGTAATTCACTGCCTACGTTCATTGGTCGCGGAGACTGAAGTGGGATCCTTCGAACCTCTACCTTATCCCAAGTGCATCTTCACATCAGCAATGAAATGCTTCTTACCCTTTTTACGCATGCATGTGTAGAGCCAATGCAATGCTTACGGGTTATACAAGCCTTGTCCACACACAAACTTGCACTGGTGTAATTAGTGGAGATGCCTGTTAGGAGTGTTAGGCTAGGTCTACACTGGGGTGTGGGAGGAGTGTCGACCTAAGATACATAACAGCATATCTTAGGTCGATTTACCTGGCCGTGAGAACGGCGGCGAGTCGACCGCTGCCGCTCCCGCGTCGAGTTCCGGAGTCGACGGCAGAGCAATCGGGGATCCATTTTATCATGTCTACACTAGACACAATAAATCGATCCTCGATAGATCGATTGCTACCACCGATCCGGTGGGTAATGTAGACGCACCCTTAGTGATGATAATGTAGTATTCAGGCCTGTATATTTGCATGAGATAGAATGTGGGGTCTTGAGTTGTTTGCCCATTTGCCTTTTGATATTTTTATAGTCTTACTAATGTGCTTGAACAAAGAACAAAGACAGCATGTGTTACATCTGCCCACACGCAGATGGGGTGAAAAGAGATATGCGATAGAGCTAGCGTGTTGCTGGATAGAGTGGGAGTGTAATATACAAGTGTACACTTGAAGACTGCCTCGACGCCTACCTCAGGCATATATACCGGCCTGAATACTACATGATCATCACTAGCACTCCTAGCAATGCCCTTATTTCAGTTTTGCTTAAATCTGCTCCCAATCAAGTTAAGCCAAAAAAAAACCAGTCAGCAACTGGGGTTGTGTCATTCACACCTTTAGTTAAACTGGGGAAACCCTCCACGTCGGCATTAGAGAAATTCCATTTAAATTCTATCTGCAAGCAAAGTGCTAAGGGAGCAGATCTGCTATTAAAAACCATCCCCCTAGTATAACAAAAATCACGGTGCATGCACACTGATCTATTAAAAACAGCAACAGCAAATCCTTAGAACTTCCCCAAACCAAAACGTTAAGGAACCACAGAAAGGAACGTTGATGACCCATATGTTCAAGGCCTAGAACTTTTAAATGTCTCTCCCAAACTGATGAGTAGAGTGGGTCAACATTCACATTTCTGTGTCACTGCTTATGACGACATTTTCAGTCCAAAATTGTTTGGAACAAAAAGTAGAAATTTTGCAATTTTCTGTGGAGTGGAAATTCTAAAAAGCATTGTCATTTAGGGAAAAAAATGAAATGCTGAAATATTTCAAAATTTTGAAATCAAATTTTTATTTTTATTGTTTATCATAATTTTTTTTGAGTTTTTATATTTGGTTCTATTTTTCAATTTCTTTTCATTTCATTTTCTTTCGAAAATTATTAAAAGCAGCAGCTACCAGCTGTCTTAAACAGTCTGAGCACTTATCTTATTTCCTTGTTGGATGTGTCCCCTGTTTGATGTTATGAAACGTTTGATACCTTGAGCAAGAAAATCAGAGAAGCCCTGAGTACTAACTACAACAGCAAATTGGTTTCAGTGCCTTGTGTTACCGAGAAATATTTTTTCTAGCACATCAAAAACAACTGCTGCTTAGAAAAGTAGCACTTTTAACCAATTTTAAAAATAAAACATAAATTGCAATAAAATGTAATGCCTCACTTCTGGACTGCCCAATTCCTAGGGGAGCTGGACCTCTGGTTCCTCAACTCATTTCTAGGGCAAATTCCCTGTCAAGCTCTCAGAGCTGTTAAAAAAAATTAAAAATAAAAATAAATTTAAAAAAATCCTAAGCCTATTTTCCCCTCCCCACTTTTGTCGTATCCAAGAACAGCTGAGCTACTTTGGCTCAGACTTTTAAAAAAATATTGCTAAGAATGAATGGGGAAAATTTAGCTCAAAATGTGAAAACTGTGGGAAATTATAAGAACGAAAAAATGTCCCTTGTAATAAAAATGCTTTAACAATAGATGTTATTGTGATCTGACTGTGATATGCTTACAAGCGAATAACTGGTGTGGTGCGACTTACCCCAAACACTCAGCACTATGATTGTCATCAGCAGGACAACGTACCCAGCCACTCCGATCTTCAAGACAAGTTGATGCCAGTGTGGACACTGATGGAAATCTGGCCAATTCAATATTTGGGGAAATTATAATAAAAAAGGAAATATTGTGATTACTTGATGATTTACATTCTCTTTTAAACAAGTATCAGGGAGTAGCTGTGTTAGTCTGTATCTACAAAAACAACAAGGAGTCCGATGGCACCTTAAAGACTAACAGATTTATTTAGGCATAAGCTTTCGAGGGTGAAAAACCCACTTCTTCAGATGCATGGAGACTGCATCTGAAGAAGTGGGTTTTTACCCACGAAAGTTTATGCCCAAATAAATTGGCTAGTCTTTAAGGTGCCACTGGACTCCTCGTTATTCTCTTTTAAAGCTTGTCCAGAAACCTCTGCAAGAGGATGGCGCCAGCAGATACGCTCCCCACAACTGCTCACTGCACTCCTATGTAGTAGAGAAGCACTGACACCTAGATGTTACAGCTGAGAACTCAGGCCCAGAGAGATTGGAGCGGCTTGCCCATGATCCCACAGGAAGTCTACCTAGGACAGAGTAAGCTCAGATCTTTAGACTCACAGCTCAGCATCTTAGCCACCAGACCACCCTACCTTGGCTCATCGAACGATAAATAAATCATGATTCTGGGGGCTATGATACAGCTGTCCGTCAGGCGAATGTCCATTTTAAGAGCCTCCTTGAAACTGTCTGGACAGAATTATGCACCCCCTAATATTATCACAAAGTAGTAAAACAATAGCAATTGTTCTGCAGCGTATTGTGGAAGAACTTGTCTGTCCTTGAACCTTGGTGTGAGCTTGTGACCAGCCAGCAGCATGTTGGGGCTTCCCCTGAGGCCCCGCTCCTGCACTGCCTCTTCTTCCCAAGACCCCGTCCCCTGTTCACTCCTTTCTGCTCCCTCCCCTGTTGCTTTCCCTTCTGGCCCTCTAGACCCCCCATTCTGGCACCCCAAGAGTTACCAATTTTGGACATATTCCTGGAGGTTTCATCACATGACCTAAGATTTAATCTGTAATTCCTGGAGACTGCAGGACAATCTTGGAGGTTTGTTCACCCTAGTGAGAAGCAGCTGAATTGAGGTGTTGGTCTGTGTGACTCCCTGGAGAGGGACAGAGGCACGATAGCTGTTTCTTTGGGCCCAGGCAGAGGAAAGCTGGCTTGGCAGGCTGTGAATATGGCTACCGCTCAGCCAAAGGGGTAAGGTTTTTATCCGAGAACAAAGAAAACCACAAAGAGCAAAAATAGTCTTCATGAGAGAGACAACAGAGGGTGTCTCCTGCTTTTTAAGATCCTGTTTCTCAAATCCCTTCACACCGCAGCCACATATCTTACATGTAACAGTCCAGAAAACAAGATTAGGGCAACAAACACCAAAACTAAACAGCTCTGCCTGTGCCCTTATTACACTAACATTTGTACATCAAATCCGCAGACAACACTAGAATTGGATGGGGACATAACTAATTAAATAAGATCAGAGCTCTGAGGGCTGCCGGCAGCCGAAGAAAATGTCAGAGTGAATAAATGTAATGTCCTTGCCCCAAAAGAAGAAATCAACAGCTTAGGGAGAACATGGAGGGGGTGGCTTTAAACGGAGCCCATTTTCGTTTTGTTTTATCGGCCTCGTGGATGGACCGGTGTAGCATGATGCAGAAAACCACAGTTCTTTCCCAGCTACTGCACTGACCACATGGGTGATGCCGGGCAAATCATTTTCTTTCTCTGTGCCTCAGTTTCCTCATGTATAAAACAGGGATAATGATACTGACCATTGTAAAGCACTTTGAGATCTAGGGGTGAAAAGCTCTAGGTAAGATCTAAGGATTGGTACTTATTTCAGACCTAGCATCACTAAGCAGTTTAACACTGTTGCAAAAAAACCCAATCCTAACATTGTGCTGGGATGTATTATCAGGAATGTTGTAAGCAAGACCCAAGAAGTAATTCTTCTGTTCTACTCCATGCTGATTAGGCCTCAGCTGGAGTATTGTGTTCAGTTCTGGGCGCCACATTTCAGGAAAGAAGTGGACAAACTGGAGAAAGTCCAGAGAAGAGCAACAAAAATGATTAAAGGTCTAGAGAAAATGACCTATGAGGGAAGATTGAAAGAACTGGGTTTGTTTAGTCAGGAGAAGAAAAGACTGAGAGGGGACCTGATAACAGTTTTCAAGTACCTAAAAGCTTGTTACAAGGAGGAAGGAGAACAATTTGTTCTTTGTAACCTCCGAGGATAGGAGAAGCAGCAATGGGCTTAAACGGCAGCAAGGATGGTTTAGGTTGGACATTAGGAAAAATTTCCTAACTGTCAGAGTGGTTAAGCACTCGAATAAATTGCCCAGGTAGGTTGTGGAATCTCCATCACTGGAGATTTTTGAGAGTAAGTTAGACAAACACCTCGCAAGGATGTTACAAAAGGTGCTGGTCCTGCCATGAGTGCAGGGGACTGGACTAGATGGACCACTCAAGGTCCCTTCCAATCCTATGATTCTATGATTAATTGTTCATGTAACCAAGTGTGGAAACGCTGAACTGAGACTGGGTGAGGACCGAATACATCAGTTTTCAAAAAGGAAAATATTTGAGAACCACTGGGCTGTACTCTCAGCCAGTTCTTCTAAAGGAAAAATGGTCCATCTCCATTAGCCCATGTCATTCTCTGTTAGCACAGTGAAATCTCTTTGTTACAAATGTAAGTGTCTTACCTGAAGGATTCAGGGCTAAATTCTGATCTCACCGACCCTGGTGTAAATCCAGAGTGAACTCACTGCAATCAATGGAGTCGGGGTTGAATCCTGATCTCAGTGACTGTAGTGTCAATCCACAGTGACTCCAGCTAGTTAGTCTGGGTTTACACTGGTTTAAATGAGAGCAGAGTCTTTGCCCTGCTTTCTAAAATAATACATTTAAATTCACTCTCTGAGCATCCCGAATCTCAATGCTCATTCTTGCTCATTCTGCCCCAAACTCAACCGTGGAAACTTTTTTTCATCCCTTCTGTGACAAACTGGGAAAAATTTGTAATATTTTCATGATTCCTATGCGTGCCTCAGTTTTTCTCTGAACTTTGCATTGCCACCTATGTGTTTGGCAGGAGGGGAATTAACACTGCTCCTGGAAAAGTGCAGGAGACATGTGTGTGTCATCCGGCTGCCTGGCTGGAATGAACTGGGTCCTCAATGCACTAGCTGAAACAGACCCAGATCAACAGAAGGTTTGGAAAGAAGTCCCAAGGACTGAACCATCAATGCCTAAGAGCAGGAAACTTCATTAGGTAAGACATGTGAACAGAGCTGGAGAACAAAAGGGAAAATGGTGCTGGGTGGCTGGAATAGGGGCTTCCCTATGCAGGGAGTGAGAAGCTCTCCCCTGGGGAGGACAAAGGGCCAGAGAAAGGGCCAGAGATGAAATCCATTGCAGCTTGGCTGGTTCATAGCACTGCCTTGACCAGGATGGACGATGGTGTAACTTTTGCTTCTTTGCCAACCCAAGGATGTTCAGAGTCTGTAGCCAGGTGACTAATAACTGTTACCTTGTTCTGAAAAGGTTGCCTGCGTCGCTGCAAATACTCCCTGAATGCATTGCACCCTGGAGGGGTACAGAACAAGCCACCCACAGGGGTCTGGCTTGGCTGGATTTGTGGCAGGGATGGATCACTGGTGTCAGAAGACTCAGTCTTGGGGTCTATGGACCGCTGAGGCACTGTGTGAGCCCTGGGGGTCTGGGATGCCAAAGGGGCACAGATAGACCCTGTGAATCCGTGCCAGTATCCACCTACCCCATTATTCTAGAGGCATTCGGCAGGAAACATTGTCACCTACAGCGTTAACTTCTTTCCACCCAGAGTCTGTAAATAAGAAACTAAACTAAGCATTAAAGATACTCTGACAAAACAATACTCTGCTTGTCTTTCTGTGCTAGGGCTACAATTAGCTCTGAAGCAGCCTGGGAGACATGTACATTGACACAGTACAAAGTTTAAAATATACTGTACTATTAAATAGTCATTTACTTGGCTAGACCCAAGGCCCAGATTTGGTCCTGTCCAGCATGGGGGGATGGACGACAGACCCAGCAAGGTCCCTTCTACTCCTACATTTCTATGACTCTGTATTACACAAATTAGTGCCTCTATTCCGGACCCTGTCTCTGCACACTCATCTCCAGGCAGAAACCAGGGATGTAGCTGAAAATCCCAATCTTAGCACAAAAGTAGGAAGTAAGGACACACTCACTGTGGGGTTGAGATGAACGAGGTAAGCGGGCTCCCGGGATGTTTAAATCAGCATAGACAACCTCCCCAGCCATGGCACGTAGAGATGAGAGCACGCCAGTAAGCAGAGTTATGAATAAGGAGAACTACCTATTATGAATAAAACAAAATGAACTACACATCCAAAGCCAGGAAGTGTTATCTATCAGAAGCTGCTGAATTTCTTTCCTATCACCGCTCTGTGGATTTCCTTCGCCTTTTCAGGCTAAGGACTGAACCGATCGTGTAGTTTTAATCAAGGCATTTGCACTTGCAGAGCTGGGAGGCATTGAATTGATTGGCTTTCAGACGCCCCCATGCTTTCCTGTAAACAGCAGCTCTGTGAGCTAGAGGGGGCCCAACATTTTTTGCTGCATAAAAATTGAAAAAGAGTGTGGAAATGAAATCACAACGGGCATTTCCCAGACCTGCTGGGAGCAGCCCAATCCAGACCTGTCCCCTCTCCCTTTCCAACAGCTTTGGGATAGTCAAGCTCTTGTACCGATGCTCCCTGTGAAAAGAGTTGGTGTTGGGTAGATGACACATCACGGCTGATTTCTTCTTTTCTGTCTCTGTGGGTTGGGGGCGGGGAGTTAACTTGAGAGTCAGGGATCTGTGCACAAGTTTCATAGAGTTCCCAATGCACAGGGACCGGCCCACAGGTATAGAGTTGGAGCGTATGTAGGCTACCTTGCATAAGCTCTGAAAACCTTAGTGAGCAAGGATGCTCTTGTGTATAAGGAACAAGCTTGTGAGCTAGGGGTTCAAATCCTAGCTCTTTGACACAGACTCACTAAGTGATCTTGGGCAAGTCACTTAAATCTCTGGGCCTCAGTCCTTCATTTCTCCTTCCCATTTAGATTGGAAGCTCTTTGGGGCATGGGCTGTCTCTTACTATGTATTTGTACAGTGTGTGTTGTCAGATATTGGGCTGTGTGTTTGTTTTCTCTATGTGCCATCCCATCTCTGTGCAGACAGCTGGCACAGCAGACCTCGAGTGAACCACCTAATGACCACAAGATCTGTTAAGATATGAAGGCACCCGGCCTGGTTTATTGTCAATGAAGCACTGTATAGATGCCTTATAATTGCTACAAGTATACTCAGTGAGTGTATGCCCATGACAATGGATGCAGCTCAATTAGTGGCTGGACTTTTCAGTATCTGTTCAGCTGGCCAAAGACACTCTCTTTGAGACTCCATTTCGTTATCAAGGTGTTCTGGTACCACCCTTCTGGAATGTCCTTGCATGAGTGCGTTGTGCCTAGTACCTCTCAGGAATGTGTGTTTCTGCACTATCAGCCCTGTTCTTGCCAGATTCTATGAGCAGGGCCTGCCTCTTGCTCGCAACCTGACTTTGCTTTATATCAGCAAAGCTTGGACCACTACTTTAGCCCAGGCCTCACGCCTCATACCAGGCCTCTGATTCAAAGGTTTATGTTTCAGGTCCTCTTCCTACACAATGTGCAGTGCAATGGATTTCAGTTGTGTTCTGTAGATGCTACCAAAATGCACACAAACAAAGTTGAGTAGCTGGTTGTTTACAGCTATATGTATATGTATATATATATATATACGCGCTGCGGAAGTTGAATTTCTGTTCCATTGCAACAAACTCAGCCCCTATCTCTGCTTAGCTGCTACCCAGATACGTGTGGCTTTGACCTGAACGTGTACCAAACCCATACGGAAAATAACTCGACCCGCCTCTGTGGTGATCAGACAAAAAATAGTCTTAATATTTTGTCGCTTCAGTTGCACAAACCACTATATCCTCCAAATGCTTGATAGGGGTTAAAACGTGCAAATACGTAATCTGCCAAATGCCAGTTGTAATGTTGTCAAGCGTTTTCCAGTTTGTATGTAGCAAGAAGTGCTTCTTGTCTCTGGAGCGTTCAGAGCGGCTGCTGCAACGGTAACAGATTTCTTTAAATCAAAGTGGTTATTTCACAGGGGAGTTTCAAAAACCATTTTAAGTGAAACCAAATATTATTTTCAAGGAGAGAGTGTCCATTGTCACAGCATGACCTGGCAAACACAATCAATTCATGAATGCAGACAGGCCAGAAACTCACCGCCAGAAACTCACCACCATAAACAATATCAGAAGGAGAAAGAAATTAAGAACTATGGGCATGGTCGAAAAGAGATTGTGTGAATGTATATAAATGAAATACCTATAACTGTTACAGCTTTTCAAACAGAGGGCAAAACATACACTTTGGAGCTAACATTTTACATAGAACTGCTCAGCAATGTCTCCCCTTCCTCTCCAGGAAAAAAAGTTGTGAAAATGAGATATTTTTTATCTTCATTGATGTTTTTCTTTGTGTGTGTGTGTGTGTGTGTGTGTGTGTGTGTGTGTGTGTGTGTGTGTGTGTTTGAAGTTTAATATTATACAGCATTTTGATAGGACAGCTAATACATTGGTTATACAACCCAAATGCAAGAAAAACAGAAGCTTGGACCTAAACGTGAGATGAAAGACTTTAACTGATGCTAGCAACTTAAAAGATAGAAGAGAAAGACAAAGAGTAGAAAAGCATCAACCACAATATGTGATCAAGATCACAAAGCTGAGGAAAGTGACTGGTAGCAGGTCTTGTCAATGCAGCTCTAGGGACTTACATAGGCCAGTTTATAAATGTGTATTTGTGTATAACACACTGGGAGGGGGAGGGGAAATCGATCTAAGATATGCAACTTCAGCTATGCTATTCGCGTAGCTGAAGTTAAAGTATCTTCGTTTGACTTAGCTGGCCATCCTCACGGCTGCGAGTCGACTGCCGCGGCTCCCTTGTCGATGCTGCTTACTCCTCCTGCCAAGGTGGAGTATGGGCATCGATTCGGGGATCAATTTATCGCGTCAAGACAAGACGCGATAAATCCATCCCCGATAGATCAATTACTACCCGCCGATCCGGCCTGTAGTACAGACATACTCTAAGTATCTCTATTTAAGTTATAAGATTTCTGTTATAAAAGAATGTTAATAAAAACAAAGAAAAAAATCTGAAAAAACTAACATTTTTTGGTTTTAAACTGAATTTTAGATTTGTTTTTCAATGAAATTCCAAACAGTTTGAATTAAAATGATTTTTTGGAAAGAAAATGTCTGTTTTGCACATAATCCATTTTCCATTGGAAAAAGTAACATTTTGACAGAAAATTTTTGATGAGCTAAACTAAGTGCAAAGCAGGTTAACCCAGTGTGTCTCCATGTCTCCCTCTAGTGACTGAACCAGGTTTAGAGGTTTATGAGTCTGCGACTGCCTCAGGGCTAACAAAACAGCCCTTTAGCTCAGGCAGCAGAGGCTCAGGGCTTCACAGGATTCCAGGTTCAATCCTCCCAGGCAACCCTGCCAGGAGCTTCAGAGTTGATGTCACAGCTGGACAGACCAGTAACGGTCTCACTAATGTTGCACACAGATGTATCACTTATTCCTACTTGATTTGCCCTGCCTTATACATCCAAGGATGTCTTTGGCCTTCTTAGCCCCAGTGTCACACTGAGAGCTGGTGTGGAGTTGATCTCCACCATGACCAATGTGACCTTCTCAATGTCACTGTTTTTTCTCTGAAACACTGCATGGGCTTCAGCAATGCCAAATGGCATCCTTACATAACCGAACACTGTCAGCTGTCCCTGTTCTCATGAGCAATACATTCATGTACACATTTTAAAAAATAAATAGCAAATTCTTCCATATTCAGCACTGCCTGTCATTAACCAATAAGTTCTGATTCATTCTCTGACCAGAAAAAAAAGACCATTTGTATATCTTCCTTTGTGTTGCTGGTTTGTTGAGACCCAAGCCTGATGTCAGCTGCTTCAACAGTAGTATTTTTCTTAGGAAGGAGTGACGAAATCACAGAGTATGGTTATGGCAAGAGGTGAAAACTTCTACTGTTATGCACACAGACATTTCAAGATTAGTAGCCAGGCCATCTCTTGAGGCCATCTTAGATGTGCTACTTCTATTTGGTCATTTATCAGGTGTAAAATCCAGTTACTGAGAAAGGAAATGGACCACAGAGTGGTTTAAGAAGTTAGATTTGTGCAAGAGTCCACAGGTTACATCCTCACTTCAGAGCTAACTCATCTGACCTGCACTGGAGTGACTCCTCTCAAGTAGAATTGCGGGGAGGGGAGGGGGGAACATGGGAAATTTTTCAACCAAAACTGTTTTTTATGGAAAATGAAGATTTGGGACAACTGAAAGATTTTGTGAAATTGTGCTGAATTTACCAAATTGTTTCAGTTAAAAAAAATTCTGAAAATATTTTGATTTGAAACAACTTTTCAGTTTGAAATTTCCTTCAATTTTATTCAACATAAAAACTCAAAATCAAAACAAAACCGTTCCATTGTGAGTGAAATGAACCATTTTTCTTTGACCCCAAATGAATTTTTTCTGACTTTTCAGTATGCTAAAAATTTTGAAAATTTTTCATTTTGAGTTGATCTGAAACTAATTTTTTTCCTGATATTTCAGGAGTGCCTGCAAATTGAGAAACCAGTCAGCTGCAGAGCTCTACCCTTGAGTTAGCCTAGCTCCGGTGAGGTTGCCCATGCTGCAAAAATAGCACTCATGTTGCCCTGTCCATAATGGCTCTGTTTTCACCTGAATGTGGTGCTAGCACTTCTCGGGATACATCCTACAGCTCTTCAGTGAGCTGAGCTGCTCTAGGAATTCTTTCCCAGTGAATTGTTGGAGAACTTGTCTGTCCTTTTGGGGCACGCTGGGGAATTGTGGGAAGGCATTGGAGGACTAGTGGCACTGAAGTTGTGCTAGCCTGCATCCACACTACAGAGCAGCTGTGTTAGCAGCTGATGAGTTGTGATCAGTCAAGTTGTACTCTCCGATAGGGCAACAATGTGAGCTACGAGCAACATTGCATTTGAATTAAAGGCTTTTGTATGGAACAAGACTCAAGTTAGAGCTGCATTTGAATTATAACTTCAGCTGACTTTGCAGTGAAGACAAACTCCAAGAAAGACAAAGCTGCTCCTTGTTGACAGGTTTTTTAGCATATGTCTATACTCAGGGCCAGCTCTAACTTTTTTGCTGCCTCAAGCAAAAAAAAGAGCGCTGCCCCGCCCTACTCCCCCCACGAGCACCGCCTTACCATAACATACCCCCCGCGAGCGCCACACCACCGAACCCCCTGAGCGCCGCGCCGCCCAAGTCTCCGCCCCCCTGAGCACCTCGTCGCACCACCCAAGTCCCCGCCCCCCCAACGCCCCCCGAGCGCCACCCAGACCCGCCCCCCCAGTGTCACCTGGTGGAAACAAAAATAAACAAACAAAAAAACCCTCCAGCACCGCCCGGCCGAACCAAAACCAAAAACAAAAACCCGAGTGCTGCCCCGCCCCAAGGTGCTGCCCCAAGCACGTGCATGGTCGGCTGTGCCTGGAACCGGCCCTGTCTATACTGAAAAATAAAAGGTGTGTTCATAGGGTGACCAGATGTCATGATTTTATAGGGACAGTCATGATTTTTGGGTCTTTTTCTTATATAGGCTCCTATTACCCCTCCACTCCCTGTCCCAATTTTTTACGTTTTCTGCCTGGTCACTCTGTGGGTTCTTAACCTGGGTTACCTAACTCAGATTAAAACAGCAGTGAAGACACATCAACTTGGCTTTTAACTTGCGTTGACAGCTCAAATTAAAGCCTATAGAGGAGCCTGTGGTAGAATTTGAGCTGCTAACCCTGAGTTAAAACCCAAGTTGCTTTGTCTTCACTACTATTTTAACCCAAGTTAGCTAATGTGAGTTAAAAGACACACCTTTTTTTGGAGCGTAGACATAACCTTAGCTGGTGTTTCTGCAAGGGCTGCCTGGGAAGTGTTTGCAATCTCCTTTTTTCAAGAAAGAGGACTAGAAGAGCACGTCTCTGCTTTGTGGGTGCCCCTTTGTCTCTGGCCCAATGTTGCATGGGGTTCTCCACTTTGGTGCTCCTACTGGGCTCTCCCACAGATGTGCCATGGCCCAGCCTGCATCATCTCCCAACTCACCCTCAGAGTGTTCTCCTCCAGCAGAGTCACACAACGGTTCACTCCACTTCTGGGGTACTCAGTGTCCCAGCTGATATTCACAAAAGGTCCTTCAAACCTCCTGGGCTTCTCTCATTTCTCCTCACTCTCATCAAGGCACTGACTTCCCAGGCTTTTTCCCAGTTGGGAGTCCAAAATTCCACACGAACTGGTTTCCTACCCTTTCTGGGCCTCTCTTCTCTTCCCTGATGTAGGGCTTCTCTCAGGGCTACCCCTCAGGAGCCGATTCTGCCCGAGGTGGGTCTTTCCACTTTACTTCCTCAGGCTCTTCCCAGAGGGGAACCTGCTTTGTTCCTTTCTCCACGATCTTCCTCCTCTGCTGAGTCCCCAGCCCTAGAGAAGTAGTGCTCTGCCAGCTTCACCACCACAGCTGGGCTTGGTTTCTAATTATGCCCCATTACATCCAACTGAGGTCACTAATTAGTTAGTATGTTGCCAGTTCATCAGAGAGGCTGAGGAATAGCTGCTAAGTCCTGGGCAGGGGCATTTGTACCTTCTGTAAATAAACAAACCATACCAAGAAAATCCTCTTATTAGGCACTGCCCCTTTCTCCTCTGAGGGGAAACTAGCCCTCGGCTTTGCCAGCACAATGCTTTATTTTTACATGATTTGGCCTGAGGTCTGTCCTCTTTACTGGAAAGTCTCTACTTTGGAAGCCTCAACAGCGTAATGAACGTTGCCTGATTCGTCACTGACCTTTAGCCTTCCTTTCCTGTGTGATCTCTTTGGTCTGCTGCTCGCAGAAGGTGTCAATTGTGCTCCCACGACAGAGATGGCTTAGGAAGGGCTCCCTCACACTGCATCTTCTGTAAAACAGAACCAATGTGGTGTGTTAGAGGGTTTTCCCTTCACCCTCTCCTCTGGTTCTCCTCACACAGAAAGCAGAAGACCAGAAGTCCGAAGCGCAGACAATGCGATGTTTATTGGGGTTACTTTCCAAGCAAGCATATTCCGAAGCCCTTCACTCCGGTTGGGCTTATCTGTACATGATAGTCTGTTCCCCAGCGTTCCCTTCCTGGCTGTGATGCCGCAGAGCGTTTACCCCGTGTCCCCCTTCCCAGTTCTAACACCGCAGAGCGTTTACCCCGCATCTCCCTTCCCAGCTCTGATGCCACAGAGCCTTGCCTGTGTCTCTGTTCCCTGTTCCCTATTTCCTGTTCCTGTTCCCCCCCCCTTAGCAAATGTGATTCCAATTTCCCTTCCCCCACTTCCTGTTTGACCCCAGTTTATATAGTAATAGTCTCAGCTCTATCATTCTTAACCAATCATTTCACTGAAATGTAACTAACCAATCCTAACATATTGTAACATAATTCTCTAATCAATCATATCCCACTACCCTCATTAACTTACACCAAGCAAAATTAATTCTACAGCAGGCAGAAACAATTAGAGAACCGGACAGATTAATAGAAAAGTGGGGGCCATAAAGATAAAATAATACAGAAATGAGGGTTTCACAACCACAGCCATTGAGAAGTGATTTCTTGCCAGACTGGATGCTAGGAAACTATGTTTTCTTTAAAAAGGATAAGGGGGCCGAGGTTGGGACTCCAACTGCGGGTGGATCTGAGCCAGGAGTGAGGCTGTGGCCAGGGGCTGAGGTTGGGGGTGGGGACGGAGCCACAGCCGGGCTGTGGTGGGGGCCAGCAGCCAGGCTGGCAGCCTGGGGAGGCTCCGCTCCTGGCCTCACCCCCAGCCTCAGCCCTGGGCCAAAAACGGAGCTGCAGCGAGCGGTCGAGGCTCGGGGCTGGCGTGGGGCTGGGAGCAGAGCTGCACCGAGGCTGGGGGACGGGGTTAGGGATGGGGACACAGTTGGGGGGAGGGACCGGAGAAGAGCTGGGGGCAGAGTGGGACTGGGTGGAACTAGGGGGGCTTGCCCCACATTTTGGAGACCTCTGGAGCACATGGACCACTGATCCAATCTGGACTGGACAGTCCTATGTTCCCAATTACCAACCAATCAGGATTCACAGCCATGTAACAGAGACTGATTTTACGTCTTGGCAAATGTGTGAATAAGAAACTGACTCATAGATTGTAGCAGGAAACGCTCTCTGATCAATGAGCCTGCGGTAATTCAGTGGCATAGCTACCAACAGGTGTTACTGCAGCTATCAGCGATCAGTCCTTCCTGGCACCACTCTGTGATCTCTGTGCATGAGCATAAGTACGGCTGGCTTCTGCATTGGTTTGAAAGAACAATGGGAAGGGTGCAGCTACCTATATCTCCAGTGGGACGGTGTTACTGCAGTCGGCTTCTGCAGCAGTCTTAGCCACTTTACAGGCAACTCCTCTCTGTAAAATGCCTCTATAAAAGCAGTCCTTTTTTTTGCTCAGCAGATGTGCTCCCTGTAGGTATCCACATCCCATCTCCTGACTACAGAGGCTCAGATAACTTGTTGGTGCCTTCGCCTCTGTGTAGAATGAGTCCAGCTCTGGGAGCGGGAGCTGGATTCAGTTCAGGCTCATGCACCAGTGAGATCCAGCTGTGCAAATCCACTGATGGCACCAGGACTGCAGAGGGGTCGCTGAGGGCAGGATGGGAAGGCAACAGGGGCCATAGATTGCAGACAGCACCATGGTCCCTGAGCTAGTCAGAAATCATGCAAAGCTTAAGTTGCTTGCATCAGCTCTGCTTTATTGTCAGTCTGAATCAAACTTGCTGTGCAAAATAACACCTACAAGAGTTTCCCACGGCCTCACTGAGACTCTTTGGCTGGGAAGCTCAGCACTTACGGGAACAGCACCTCCTTCCCAGTACCACATCTCTCCTTCTAAGCAAAACTTAGTAACACCTAGAAAAACCCTAAGTGAAACCAACATACAGTTACTAAGAATGTTCAGCTAGTCTCTGAAGTGCACAGTCTCCCCTGGAACATCAGCTCTACAGCTGTCAGGAGGCAGCAAGTCCACTTGTCTGGTTGTTCCCTGTCTGCAGGGCCGGTGCAAGGATATTTTGCGCCCTAGGCGAAACTTCCATCTTGCGCCCTCTGCCCCCACCCCTCCCCCCAGAGCATTGCTTGTTATAAACTTTCAAAAATGAATACTGCATAACGTGGCATTGTTCATTAGAATTAATACATATTTGGCCTGAAAATTTATTAATTTCATTATTTAGCCTACATATTTAATGAAAATAATTGAATAACCTGACAGGGTGTGGGGCTGGCTGGCTCTGGGCAGGGCAGGGGATGCGAAGCTGGTTGGAGATGGGGTGTGGGGTTGGCGGGAGACAGGAGGTGCGGGACTGGCTGCGTGCAGGGCAGGGAGTGTGAGGCTGGCTGCAGGCAGGGGAAGGGGTGTGAGGCTGACTGGAGGCAGGGCAGGGGATGAGGGGTTGGCTGCAGTCAGGACAGGGGGTTCAGCTGCCATGGATGGAGCTGGAGCACAAAGAGCAGCTGCAGAAGGAAGAGCTGTTGGACAGAAGCTTCTGTGAGGAACCGGCTCTGTCCAATGGAGAGGTATCACTGCGGGATCTGCATTTTAAATTGCAGTGGGGACGCCCCTGCAGCCCCTTGCCCTCTCAGCCTCCTGGGCACTGGCTCTCTGCGGCTCACTCCCTAGGGGCTCAGCCCTGCTCCTCTTGCCCCAAGTCCCTCATTAGCCCTGGGTGCCTGTAGAGCATGCAGCATATCTTTGTCTGTGTTAATGACTCCTGAACTGGTGGGGGCTATGTCTAATTGCTGCCACTATCTCTTTCTTTGCTGGGCAATTAGATGACAATTAACTTGGAATAGCCCAGAGGGGTCAGAGTAGAGAAGGAGGGAGGACAGACCTTTAGGTTTCAGTTCTGTACAAAGCCGGTTAACTTTTCTTTTCAGCTGCCTATAAACAAACCTAGTAGAGAAAAGAGTTTCTTCCCCACATCCCCTCCACCAAAAAATCGGTTATGATTTTAATGGATCCAGAAGCAAAATAATTCTGTAATCAAAAAGACAAGTTTCCTGCTTTCCCTTCCACAAAGATCTATTTCCAACCCAGGTCATTTATTATTTATTATCTGTAGTAACTATGTTCTCACGTTTGAATGATACACTGTAGTGGTGTCGGAGTTCTTTGGAAATCCCTCAGCTCTTTTGCGGTGTTGGGAGTGAATGCTAGACCCTCGGTTAATTACTTTTACCTTACTTCACGTGCCCATCTTTTGGTCATTAATTTTTGAAGTTAAATTAGATTTTCAAAACCTAGCTTTAAAATGATGTTCATGCCGACAATTGCAATTTAATTGTCCAAACGGGGAAATCGATGCCTTGAAATTATGGGATCTAATTTTAATATTGTATTAAAAATGTGGCATTATAAAGGGGAAATATTTTAAAAGGTTTTACCAGCATCCCCATTACTGTTACCCAGGATTCTGCTTCAAGCAGTAACACAGGAGGGAGAGGGCAATGGACAGATTAGTGTTCAGTGGTACTTCAAACAAAAAGACATTTACTCTTAAATTATCTAGTTGATGCCTAATTGACGATCTAATAGCATGCATCAAGTGCATCAAAACTTCGCTGAATAAGCTTGTTAGTATTTCTAAGGGGGACACTGACCATTCCAAACAGTGATATGTGGTGCCTGCGGGCGGTCCACCAGAGCCGCACGAGCAGCCGACCGTCCGCAGGCACGACTGCGGCAGCTCAGACTCCCTCTCTGTCCCAGCAGCAGCGGCTGCTTAACCATTTAAAAAAAAATTTGAGGGCGCTTTTTGGCGCCCTCAAATCTCGGCGCCCTAGGCAACCGCCTAGTCTGCCTAAATGGTTGCACCTTCCCTGCCTGTCTGAGATCTCCCTTGTCTCAACCCATTGTGGTTATTGCCTGTCTGAGGGTACGTCTACACTACAGGATAAATTCGAATTAGCTTAAACCGATTTTATAAAACAGATATTATAAAGTCGATTGTGTGCGTCCACACTAGGCACATTAATTCAGTGGTGTGCGTCCGTGGTCCGAGGCTAGTGTTGATTTCTGGAGCGGTGCACTGTGGGTAGGTACTGTGAAATAATGAGGCCAATAACGTCGATTTGCGTCCACACTAATCCTAAATCGATATAGTAATATCGATTTTAGCATTACTCCTCTCGTTTTGTAGGAGTACAGAAATTGATTTAAAGAGCCCTTTAAATCGATATAAAGAGCAGTGTAGTGTGGACGGGTGCAGCGTTAAATCGATTTAACGCTGTTCAAATCAGTTTAACAGCGTAGTGTGGACCAGGCCTGAGACCCTCTCAGCCAAAACAGCTGATTCTGTCCCCATTATCTCCCTTTCCTCTGAGATCTGGAGAAAGCGTCACTTGTTCTTCCATAGTATGTGTCCAGCGAGGGTCACAGCATCAGTCAACCACCGGGCAACCTCTTGTGACTCCGCAGCTATTTGCGACCAGCGTTTCCCACGTATACAGATCATTTTAAAGATGTCGTGGCAGCTCCTGGGACCCCAAATTATCTTCAGTTTTTTGCTTTGCCTTAGCTGTCTTGTTCTACATCTGAAAATCCCCAGTGACTCTAACATCAGTGTCATAAACAGATAGTTAAGGGTTAATGTCTCTTTTACCTGTAAAGGGTTACAAGCAGTGAACCTGGACCACCTGACCAGAGGACCAATCAGAAGACCAGATACTTTCAAATCTCGGTGGGGGGAAGTCTTTGTTTTGTGTTGTTTGTTTGTCTGTTGTTCTCTCTGGGTTCTGAGAGTAACCAGACGTACCTACAGGCTCTCTAATTTTCTGCTAAATAGTGAGTACAAGTAGAAAGGCCATTTAGTCTTTTTGATTGTTTTCTTTATTTGCAAATGTGTATTTGGCTGGAAGGATTTTAATTTGTATTTGTGCTGGGGGGAAGGCTTCTCTCTAGTGTCTATAAGCTGAAAGACCCTGTAACATTTACCACCTAAATTACAGAGACAACTTTTACTTTTTTCTTTCTTTTATTAGAAGTTTTTCTTTTTAAGACCTGATTGATTTTTTTCGCCTTGTTGAGGCTCAACGGAATTGAGTCTGTACTCACCAGGGAATTGGTGGGAGACAGGGAGAGAGAAGGGAGGGGGGAAGGTGGAATCCCTCTGTTTTAGATTCACGGAGCTTGAATCTGTATTACCTCTTGGGGAGGGGGAAAGAGGAGGGGGCAAGGTGCACTCCTCTCTATTTTTAGATTCATGGAGTTGGAGTCACAGTGATCTTCCAGGGTAACCCAGGGAGTGAAAGCCTGGGAGAGGCAACGGTGGGGGAAAGGGTTTACTTTCCTTGTGTAAGATCCAGGGGGTCTGGGTCTGGGGTCCTCTGGGAAGGTTTTGGGGGGACCAGAGTGTACCAGGCACTGCAAGTCCTGGTTGGTGGCAGCACGACAAGATCTAAGCTGGTAATTGAGCTTAGAAGAATTCATGCTGGTACCCCATCTTTTGGACGCTAAGGTTCAGAGTGGGGAATTATACCATGACAATCAGTTTCTAACAATGCAGGCAGGCTTGTTTGCAGTTTTCTGGTGAAGAACCCATGCTGTGGTGGTGCCGTTCTGTAATTTAATGGTGATAAACACAGATCAGAATCTGACTCTGCGTCCTTTTTTCAGCCTCCATTTTATTATTTTAGTACCATTTTCTGCCAACCTGCTGGGTTGGGGAGAATGGGGACTAGTGGTTACATGTTGAAACCTGTACATCACTGTGAACTGTTCAAACTCATGCCCACTGAACCGGGGTCCGTTGTCAGACATCACTAGGTCAGATACGCCATGTCTAGCAAAACTAGATTGGATATGCATAGTCACCTGGTTAGTAAGGCTATCTGGTAAGGCTATTTCAGGGAAGTGACTTTGTCTAAGTTGTTCTTAAAAACTTCCAGTGATGGGGATTCCACTACATCCCTCAGAAGCCTGTTCCAGAGTCTAACTCTCCTTAGAGTTAGAAGTTTTTTCCCTAATATCCCACCTACATCTCCCTTTCTGCAGGCTCAGCAGGTTCCTTGTTGTCCTACCTTCTGTGGACAGAGAGAACAATTGATCACAGCCCTTTGTATAAGAACCATTTACATACTGGCAAGTTATTATCATGTCTCCCCTCAGCCATCTCGTCTCTAGACTGAACTTGACCAAGTCTTTCAACATCTCCTCATAAGTTATGTTTTCTAAACCACCCATCATTTTTTTGTCAGTGTCCTTTGGACTTTATCCAGTTTGTCCACATCTTTCTTAAAGTGTGACCACGGTCCTCCAATATTATATCTCTACATCTCAGAGCTCTGAGATTTTCTTGGTACAGTTTGTTTATTTACTGGTACCCCAGCACCCTGAGTTTCAGCACCCCTGCTCCTTGGGCCCCAGTTCCCCATCTGTAACAGGGGGATAATGATACTCCCTTTCTATATTTAGATTACAAGCTCTTTGGAGCAGGACTTGTCTCTCGCTGTGTATCTGTGTAGCACCCAGCACAACGGGTCTCTGATCGCAGCTGGGGCAGGAACTGTCTCTTCCTGTGTGTCTGTGCAGCACTTGACACAATGGGGTCCTGATGTCAGCTGGGGCCTCTGTGCACAGCCATAATACACAATGACTCATGATAATAATAACAGAGGACAGGGCCCACAGAAGGACAGGCCAGTAGCCTATCAGTGCATACCCTTCGGTGGCTTATTGCTGTATTAGTCACCTAACCACAGCTACCTCTCACATCTTAGTGAATGAGGTCCAATACGCAGTGTCTCTCCCACTTTTTTTACAGACTAAGATGAGAATGCCTGTTCATGAATTGTTTGTGCAGTGGGTAGATCAAGGGGTCTATCATAACCTTAGTCCCAGATTTGGACCTTAGCGTCCAAAATATGGGGGTTAGCATGAAAACCTCCAAGCTTAGTTACCAGCTTGGACCTGGTACTTGCTGCCACTACCCAAAAAATTAGAGTGTTTTGGGGCACTCTGGTCCCCCTGAAATACCTTCCCTGGGGACCCCAAGACCCGAATCCCTTGAGTCTCACAACAAAGGGAAATAATCCTTTTTCCCTTCCCCCCTCCAGGTGCTCCTGGAGAGATACGCAGACACAAGCTCTGTGAATTCAAACAGAGTGACTCCCCCTCTCCGTTCCCAGCCCTGGAAACAAAAAGCACTTTCCTCTTCACCCAGAGGGGATGCAAGATCAGGCTAGCAAATCCAACACACACAGATCTCCCCCTGATTTCTTCCTCCCACCAATTCCCTGGTGAGTACAGACTCAATTTCCCTGAAATTTCCCAGTAAAGAAAACTCCAACAGGTTTTAAAAAGAAAGCTTTATATAAAAAGAAAGAAAAAATACATACAAATGGTCTCTCTGTATTAAGGTGACAAAATACAGGGTCGATTGCTTAAAAGAATATTGAATAAACAGCCTTATTCAAAAAGAATACAAATCAAAGCACTCCAGCACTTATATTCATGCAAATACCAAAGAAAAGAAACCATATAACTTACTATCTGATCTCTTTGTCCTTACACTTAGAAACAGAAGATTAGAAAGTAGAACTACTTCTCCAAAGCTCAGAGAAAGCAGGCAGACAGAGAACAAAGACCTCAGACACAAAATTCCCTCCACCCAAAGTTGAAAAAATCCGGTTTCCTGATTGGTCCTCTGGTCAGGTGCTTCAGGTGAAAGAGACATTAACCCTTAGCTATCTGTTTATGACACGCCCCCCAAATTGCAGACAGTGGGGAAGCTCACTGGCGGCTATTTCCTTCTAGAACTTGAAAATAAACAGATTAATACAACACATGCACCTTTACATATACCACTAAGTATATAACTAACAGACTTCTACATTTTAAGAACACTTTTTAACTACTGAATTCTGGGAAACTCTCACGGGAGAGAGCATCAGCAACTTTGTTAGAAGCTCCTGTGATGTGTTGAATTTCAAAATCAAAATCTTGGAGAGCTAAACTCCAACGAAGAAGTTTCTTGTTGTTCCCCTTGGCAGTATGAAGCCACTTTAGTGCAGCATGGTCAGTTTGTAGTTGGAACCGCCGTCCCCAAACATATGGGCGTAGCTTTTCCAGGGCGTACACAATGGCATAGCATTCCTTTTCACTGACTGACCAGTGACTTTCCCTCTCAGACAGTTTCTTGCTGAGAAACACGACAGGATGGAAGTTGTGATCTGTTGCTTCCTGCATGAGCACTGCTCCTATACCACGCTCAGATGCATCCGTGGTTACTAGGAATGGCTTGTCAAAGTCCGGGGCCCTGAGCACAGGGTCAGACATGAGCATCGCCTTAAGTTGGGTAAAGGCCTTTTGACACTCATTAGTCCACTTAACTGCATTTGGCTGGGTCTTTTTGATCAGGTCGGTCAGTGGGGCAGTGATTTGGCTGTAGTGTGGTACAAATCGCCTGTAGTATCCGGCCAAGCCTAAGAAGGATTGGACCTGCTTCTTGGACCGTGGGACAGGCTACTTTTGGATAGCATCCACCTTGGCCTGTAGGGGGTTTATGGTTCCTCGACCCACCTGGTGCCCCAGGTAAGTCACTCTGTTTTGGCCTATTTGACACTTTTTGGCCTTAACAGTTAGTCCGGCCTGCCTGATGCGCTCAAATACCTTTTCCAGGTGTAGTAGGTGTTTGGGCCAGGAGTCTGAAAAAATGGCCACATCATCGAGGTAGGCAACTGCAAATTCTCCCAGTCCAGCTAGTACACCATCTACCAGCCTCTGGAAGGTGGCGGGTGCATTTCGAAGGCCGAAAGGAAGGACATTGAATTCATACACCTTCGCATGGGTGACGAATGCTGACCTCTCCTTGGCAGGTTCATCTAGCGGTACTTGCCAGTACCCCTTGGTTAAGTCTATTGTAGAGATGAACTGGGCACGTCCCAACTTCTCCAATAGCTCATCGGTACGTGGCATTGGATAGTTGTCCGGACGAGTTATCGCATTTAGCTTATGGTAGTCCACGCAAAAGCGTATTTCCCCATCTGGTTTGGGTACCAGAACCACTGGAGATGCCCATGCACTGGTAGATGAGCGGATTATACCCATCTGTAGCATGTTTTGGATCTCTCGTTCTATAGCAGCTTGGGCATGAGGAGACACCCGGTAGGGTGGGGTTCTGATTGGATGAGCATTACCTGTGTCAATGGAGTGGTATGCCCGTTCAGTCCGTCCTGAGGTGGCTGAGAACAATGGGGCAAAGCTAGTGCACAGCTCCTTGATTTGTCGCCGCTGCAGACGTTCCAGGGTGATTGAGAGGTTCACCTCTTCCACGCCACCGTCTTTTTTTCCGTCGTAGTAGACACCGTCAGGCCACTCAGCATCATCTCCCTGGACTGTAAACTGACAAACCTGTAAGTCTCTGGAATAGAAAGGCTTGAGAGAATTAACATGGTACACTTTAGGCTTTAGTGAGGAATTGGGAAATGCTATGAGGTAGTTTACAGTTCCCAGACGCTCTTGGACCGTGAATGGCCCTTCCCATGATGCTTCCATCTTATGGGCCTGTTGCGCCTTCAAGACCATAACCTGGTCTCCTACCTTGAAGGAACGTTCTCTGGCATGTCTGTCATACCAGGCCTTTTGCTCTTCTTGAGCATCCTTTAGGTTCTCTCTAGCAAGGGCTAAAGAGTGTTGGAGGGTGCTTTGTAGGTTGCTTACAAAGTCCAGAATGTTAGTTCCTGGAGAAGGCGTAAACCCCTCCCATTGCTGCTTCACCAACTGTAATGGTCCCTTAACCTCGTGACCATACACAAGTTCAAATGGTGAAAACCCTAAACTGGGATGTGGTACAGCCCTGTAGGCAAACAGCAACTGCTGCAACACTAGGTCCCAATTATTGGAGAATTCGTTGATGAATTTTCGTATCATGGCCCCCAAAGTTCCATTGAACCTTTCCACCAGGCCATTGGTTTGATGGTGGTACAGGGTGGCAACCAAGTGATTCACCCCATGAGTTTCCCACAGTTTTTCCATGGTCCCTGCCAGGAAATTAGACCCTGAATCTGTAAGTATGTCGGAGGGCCAACCTACCCTGGCAAAGATGTCTGTTAGGGCCAGGCACACAGTGTTAGCCCTGGTGTTGCCTAGAGCTACTGCTTCTGGCCATCGGGTAGCAAAGTCCACTAAAGTCAGTACGTACTGCTTTCCTCTGGGCGTCTTTTTTGGGAAAGGGCCCAGAATATCCACAGCTACTCACTGAAATGGGACCTCAATTATGGGGAGTGGCTGGAGAGGGGCCTTGACCTGGTCTTGAGGCTTTCCCACTCTTTGGCATACCTCACAAGACCGGACATACTTGGCAACGTCCTTGCCCATCCCCTCCCAGTGGAAGGACTTCCCCAACCGGTCCTTGGTTCTGTTTACCCCAGCATGGCCACTGGGATGATCATGGGCTAAGCTTAAGAGCTTCCCCCGGTACTTAGTTGGAACCACCAACTGTTTTTGCGGCTGCCATTCTTCCCGGTGTCCACCAGAAAGAATTTCCTTGTATAAAAGTCCTTGGTCTATAACAAACCGGGATCGATTAGAAGAGCTGAGAGGCGGTGGGGTGCTCCGTGCCGCCGCCCAAGCTTTCTGAAGGCTGTCATCTGCTTCCTGCTCAGTCTGGAACTGTTCCCTTGAGGCTGGGGTCACCAGTTCTTCCTCAGACTGTGGACTTGGGCTTGGTCCCTCTGGAAGCAATGTAGGTGATGGGGTTGTTTCCGGTGCTGGTGAACCGCTCTCCGCTGGTGCACCTGAGGTTACTTCAGGCTCTGGCTGAGCCTTTTGGGTATGGCTGTCTATTGCTTCTGCCAGTTTTGGCTCGCTGGCGCCCTCTGGCTTTGAGTTTGAAGATGTGGTTGCACTTGCTGGTGCTGGTTGCTGTTCCAGTTCCGGGCCTGGGACTGGAGGTGTTGTGGCTGTTTCAGTGGTTGGCATGGAATCCGGGTCCACTACCTCTGTCTGGGTCTCTGGTAACCCAGACGGGGCGTCTGTGGACGGTTCAGGAACAGGAATGGGTCTGGAAGCTTGCCTGGTTTGGCTACGTGTAACCATTCCCACTCTCTTGGCCCGCCTCACTTGGTTGGCCAAGTCTTCCCCCAGTAGCATGGGGATAGGATAATTGTCATAGACTGCAAAAGTCCACATTCCTGACCAGCCTTTGTACTGGACAGGCAGTTGAGCTGTAGGCAAGTCTACAGCTTGTGACATGAAAGGGTAAATTGTAACTTTGGCCTTTGGGTTGATGAATTTGGGGTCAATGAAGGATTGGTGGATAGCTGACACTTGTGCCCCCGTGTCTCTCCACGCAGTAACCTTCTTTCCGCCCACTCTCAAATTTTCCCTTCGCTCCAAGGGTATTTGAGAGGCATCTGGGCCTGGGGATCTTTGGTGTGATGGTGGTGTAATGAATTGCACTCGCATGGTGTTCTTTGGACAGTTGGCCTTGATATGTCCCAGTTCATTACACTTAAAGCATCTTCCATCTGATGGGTCACTGGGCCGAGGTGAGTTACTAGAGACTGGTGAGGTGGAAGAATAGGGCGTCTGTGGCTTTACTTGGGTTGTATGTGGGGTCTTTGGCTGTCCTCGGTTGTAGGGTTTATGGTCTGTGTGCCCCCTGGGGTATTCGTTCCCCTTGACAGTAGCTTTCTTGCTTTCTGCCACTTCCATCCATTTGGCTCCAATCTCCCCCGCCTCAGCGAGATCTTTGGGTTTTCCATCTTGTATGTACCGTGTGATGTCTTCAGGAACACCATCCAAGAACTGCTCCATTTGTATGAGGAGGTGCAGTTCTTCCAAGGTTTTAATGTTGTGTCCTGTTATCCAGGCCTCATAGTTTTTTGCAACGTAGTAGGCGTGTTTGGGAAATGACACCTCTGGTTTCCACTTTTGGGTTCTGAAGCGCCGACGGGCATGATCTGGGGTTATCCCCATTCTGTATCTGGCCTTGGTTTGAAAAAGTTTATAGTCATTCATTTGCTGCTTAGGCATTTCAGCTGCCACCTCTGCTAAAGGTCCACTGAGCTGTGACCTCAATTCTACCATGTACTGGTCTTCGGGGATGCTGTACCCAAGACAGGCTCTTTCAAAATTTTCCAAGAAGGCCTCGGTGTCATCACCTGCCTTGTAGGTGGGAAATTTCCTGTGCTGTGGAGCAATAATTGGCGCCGGGTTGTTAGGGTTGGCTGGCACATGCAGCCCAGCTTTTGCCAAGTCCAGTTCATGTTTTCTCTGTTTTTCCTTCTCTTCATTCTCTTTTTGTTGTTTTTCCATTTCTTTTTGTTGTTTTTCCATTTCTTTTTGGTGTTTTTCCATTTCTTTTTGGTGTTTTTCCATGTCTCGGCAGTGGGCCGCCTCTTCTTCTTCTTGCTTCCTTCTGTGGGCCAACTCTTCTTCTGCTTGTTTCCTTCGGTAGGCCACCTCTTCTTCTTCTAGTTTTCTTTTGTGTGCTGCCTCTTTGGCTGCCTGTTCTCTTTGGTAGGCTGCCAGTTTGATGCTTTCTTCCTTTTATTTCAGCTCCAGTTGTCGCCTGTGTTCAGCTTCTTCGAATTGCTCTTCGGCCTCAATTTTTGCCTTGGTAGACATGGTTTCTGTTTTCTTGTGTTGGGGTGCCCTCTGGTGTTTATCTTCAGAACTGCAGGCTCTGTTGCCTCCTGGGGTCTGCCTAGCAACAATGCTTTTTTCCCTTTCTCTCTCTAGCTAATGTTCAATGAAAGGAAACCAGAAAAACCACTTTATTTGCATGCATATAGTGCTGGTACTTGCCTCCTAATGGGAGGGCTATTGTGTGACAAAAGACCCTTAACAGTCTCTTAATGGCTTCTTGCTTATTATGCAAGCCACAAACTGCCAGAGAGAGCAGAAAAAAAAATTCTCTTTGGTTCCCTTTTAAAACCAACTGTTTCTCTCTGCTAAAAAGCCCTTAGCAGAGAAAAGAAAAATATAATATTCCTACTGGCTTCTGGATTCTGTCTATCATCCCACCGCTGCTACTCATATCATAACCTTAGTCCCAGATTTGGACCTTAGCGTCCAAAATATGGGGGTTAGCATGAAAACCTCCAAGCTTAGTTACCAGCTTGGACCTGGTACTTGCTGCCACCACCCAAAAAATTAGAGTGTTTTGGGGCACTCTGGTCCCCCTGAAAAACCTTCCCTGGGGACCCCAAGACCCGAATCCCTTGAGTCTCACAACAAAGGGAAATAATCCTTTTTCCCTTCCCCCCTCCAGGTGCTCCTGGAGAGATACGCAGACACAAGCTCTGTGAATCCAAACAGAGTGACTCCTCCTCTCCGTTCCCAGCCGTGGAAACAAAAAGCACTTTCCTCTTCACCCAGAGGGGATGCAAGATCAGGCTAGCAAATCCAACACACACAGATCTCCCCCTGATTTCTTCCTCCCACCAATTCCCTGGTGAGTACAGACTCAATTTCCCTGAAATTTCCCAGTAAAGAAAACTCCAACAGGTTTTAAAAAGAAAGCTTTATATAAAAAGAAAGAAAAAATACATACAAATGGTCTCTCTGTATTAAGGTGACAAAATACAGGGTCAATTGCTTAAAAGAATATTGAATAAACAGCCTTATTCAAAAAGAATACAAATCAAAGCACTCCAGCACTTATATTCATGCAAATACCAAAGAAAAGAAACCATATAACTTACTATCTGATCTCTTTGTTCTTACACTTAGAAACAGAAGATTAGAAAGTAGAACTACTTCTCCAAAGCTCAGAGAAAGCAGGCAGACAGAGAACAAAGACCTCAGACACAAAATTCCCTCCACCCAAAGTTGAAAAAATCCGGTTTCCTGATTGGTCCTCTGGTCAGGTGCTTCAGGTGAAAGAGACATTAACCCTTAGCTATCTGTTTATGACAGGGTCTCAATCTTTTCCACATCAAGACCGTCTTCTCACTTAACACTACAGGAAAGGCAGCATGATTACAGTCCTTTGGTAACAGCTTGTTTGCAACACCCAGGTTGAGAAGCTGGTAGAAGAGGTATTGCTTCAAGAGGAAGGGAAGAACATAGTGTTTTCTTTGATGGTTTTGCTAGCTGGTCATATGGAAAAATATATTAATATTCAGAAAAATAACTTTTACGTTAGTGAAGGCCCCAATGCTGACACTTTGGCACATTAGTTGAGTCCAGAGCTGGTCAGACTATAGAGGAGAGGTTTTGTGTAGAAAACTTCCATTTTTTTAGCCAAAATTGAAATATTTTTGGAAATGCTATTCATGGGAGATGTAGTTCTGTTTCCTCATGCTCCCATTCTCCTCTACATGCCAGGCATCTTGGTCAGACTATGTCTCCCACAATGCACCACAGTCTCCCATCTAGGAGAGGGGATCACAGTGGTCCCTTCTGGCCTCAGAATCTATGAGAACTGTGTTTCCCAGCCCAGTTTTCCATCGAAACACAGGTTTGAACCAGTCCTCAGTGAGTCGACAGGGGTCTGTCATAAACAGATAGCTAAGGGTTAATGTCTCTTACACCTGGAAAGAAGTACCTGAAACACCTGACCAGAGGACCAATCAGGAAACCAGACTTTTTCAAATCTGGGTGGAGGGAAGTTTGTGTCTGAGTTCTTTGTCTTGAATCTGTCCCTCTCGGCTATGGGAAGGATTTTTCTGTTTCCTGCTTTCTAATCTTCTGTTTCCAAGTTGTAAGTACAAATATAGTAAGGCAGTAAGGTTTCTATTGTTTTCTTTTGTATTTATCTGGGTATAGTTGCTGGAGGGCTTTGAATTGTATTTTTTTTGAATAAGGCTGTTTATTCATATTTCTTTTAAGCAAATGACCCTGTATTTGTCACCTTAATACAGAGAGACCATTTTTATGTATTTTTTTCTTTCTTTTTACATAAAGCTTTCTTTTAAGACCTGTTGGAGTTTTTCTTTAGTGGGGAACTCCAGGGAATTGAGTCTGTGCTCACCAGGGAACTGGTGGGAGGAAGAAGTCAGGGGGAAATCTGTGTGTGTTAGATTTACTAGCCTGACTTTTCATACCCTCTGGGTGAATAGGGAAGTACTTCTGTTTCCAGGACTGGAAATAGAGAGGGTGGAATCCCTCTGTTTAAATTCACGGAGCTTGCTTCTGTGTCTCTCTCCAGGAACACCTGGAGGGGGGAAGGGAAAAGGTTTATTTCCCTTTGTTGTGAGACTCAAGGGATTTGGGTCTTGGGGTCCCCAGGGAAGGTTTTTGGGGGGACCAGAGTGCCCCAAAACACTCTAATTTTTTGGGTGGTGGCAGCTTTACCAGGTCCAAGCTGGTACCTAAGCTTGGAGGTTTTCATGCTAACCCCCATATTTTGGACGCTAAGGTCCAAATTTGGGACTGGGGTTATGATATGAGTGGCAGCGTTTGTGAAAAAGATAGAATCCACAAGCCAGTAGCAATATTATATTTTTCTTTTCTCTGCTAGGGGCTTTTAAGCAAAGAGAAACAGTTTGGTTTTAAAGGGAACTGGCTTGCATATTCAGCAAGGAACCATTAAGCTGTGACAAAAGGCTCTTTTGTGACACAATAGCACTCCCATTAGCAGTCAAATACCAGCACTATACACATGCAAATAAAGTGGTTTTTCTGGTTTACTTTACATTGAAAAAATTAGCTAGAGGAAGAAAGGGAAAAAGGCACTGTTGCTAGGCAGACCCCAGGAGACAACAGAGCCTGCAGTTCAGACAATAAACACCAGAGGGCACCCCAACACAAGAAAACAGGAACCATGACTTCCAAGGAAAAAAGGGAGGCAGAAGAACAAATCAAAGAAGCTGAACACAGGCGACAACTGGAAAAAAGACAAAAAGAGGTGGAGCTGAAATAAAAGGAAGAAAGCATCAAACTGGCAGCCTACAAAACAGAACAAGCAGCCAAAGAGGCAGCCCACAAAAGAAAACTAGAAGAAGAGGAGGTGGCCCACAGAAGGAAACACGAAGACTGGCCTCAGAATCTATGAGAACTGTGTTTCCCAGCCCAGTTTTCCATCGAAACACAGGTTTGAACCAGTCCTCAGTGAGTCGACAGGGGTCAAAATCTCCAGTTCAGAAAGCAAAGTGACGACTAATCATTCTCCCACATTCCGAAGGCCTTGCATTGCCTTTTGTCTTGGCTTTGTGCATCAGTCTGGCCTGCTGCAGACCCAGCGTCTCCCTGTGCTGCATCTTGAGCTGCTGACACCTTTGTCGTCATTCAGATACGCGCATTCACCTCCTCCCCTTATTTGAAACCTGAAACACAAAGGCCATGGGATTTAAAAAACAAACCACTCCACTGGAATCAGTGGGGCAGATTCCCAGCTGGCGTAAGTCATATAGCTGCACTTAAGTTGCACAAGTCTATGGAGCTATTCCAATGCACCAGCTGAGAATATCTCCCTGCACGTTAGTCACCTTAGAACATGATAGAAAGGGAATGTAAAGAAAAGGACTTACTGGTTCTTGAATGGGGTGCCATTTACCCATTTCCAGGGCTTGTCTACTTGTTCCCTGGTAAGGCCAATTCAGGTTTCTGAGCGTCCCTTATAGTGCAGCATGAACTCCTTATTAAAAAAAAAAGTGAAAACAAATATTATGCATTACATGTTACTGAGATGCAATAAAGACACAACTGTCTGCATCACATTCCACACGTGTAACTCGCTTACAGGACCAGCCTATGCAATAATATATATCAGAGACTGAGGGAAAAAATCCAATAGTTTTTTTTAATACTTGGAACTTAAGACCACGTGAACAATTTTAACATGCTAATTATCCCCAGAAGTACTCAGGCCCTGATCCCATAAGTGGCTAACGGGGGATCACAAATTGAAATGAGTCAACAGTGTGATGCTGTGGGCAGAAAAGGCTATTTTTATATTATTAAGAATATATTAATAAGAATATTATTAGCCCATCAGCGATGAGTGCAACATAAGAACCTCTATAGACTGGACTAGAATAGACTCAGCTTGGGCAGACCCCTGCCTCTGGGAGTGCAGGAATCTGGTTGCGTGGAGCGCACTGTAGGATCAGGGCCTTATTTTGGCTTCGCATCATGAGACGGCACCGAGGCATCTCCTTGTTCTAGAGTTGCTGAGTCCTAGCATAAAATATTCCTCAGATTTAACTACAGAATTCCCTGCAGCATCTCCGCAGTTATTACCTACCTATTGCCAAGCCCGGACTACTGGGATTGCAGAGTTTATCACCTTTTCCTCCCAGGTGTCAACTGTAGCCAGGGAGGCACCGAGCGAAGAGCAGTTTCTCTGGCTAGAGTTCCAATCCCCATCGACCTGTGAGAAGTAGTAGCATTTCCATGGGTATGTTCTGCCCTGGGACCCGATCCAATTGACTGGACATGTGGAAGCAGCATGATTTGGGCAGGGCCTACTGCTAACCACTGAAAATGAAATTAACACAACAGTGAGGAACTTTCCCCATCCCTTCTCTGTACAAGATTCAGAGGCAAAGAGTGATATTCCACCCCGGGCTGAGAGCCTGCGTACAAAGATTAACCCCACTCCCGCACTTAAGCTCTCAAAATAAGACATAAGTGGTCCAAAGATTGTGCGCGGAGTCTACACTTGGGTGACAAGAACATAAGAACGGCCACACTGGGTCAGACCAATGATCCATCTAGCCCCGTGTCCTGTCTCTGACAGTGGCTGCTGCCAGATGCTTCAGAGGGAATGAACAGAACAGGGCAATTTATCAAGTGATCCATCTCCTGTGACATCCAGCTTCTAGCAGTTGGAGGTTTAGGGACACCCAGAGCATGGGGATGCATCCCTGACCGTCTTGGCTAATAGCCATTGATGGACCCATCCTCCTTGAATTTACCTACTTTTAATTGAACCCAGTTATATTTTTGGCCTTCACATCATCCCCTGGCAAGGAGTTCCACAGGTTGACTGTGCACTGGGTGAAGAAATACTTCCTCTTGTTTGTTCTAAACCTGCTGCCTGTTAATTTCATTAGGTGACCCCAGTGCGTGTATTATGTGAAGGGGTAAACAGCATTTCCCTATTCATTTGCTCCAGGCCATTCATGATTTTATAGACCTCTATCATCTCCCCACTTAATTGTCTTTTCTAAGCTATATAGTCCCAGTCGTGTTAATCTCTCCTCATGAGGAAGCTGCTCCGTTCTCCTGATCATTTTTATTGCCCTTCTCTGTATTTTACTTGGAATGTTCAAATACCCCGTCTGTAGCTTATATTGTTAGATATAAGATCAACACCGGAGTTTAACCAGATTAGCTCTGCCACGAAGCTTTGATCCTGCATCATGAAAGGCTACAGGAGCTTTGCCGTTGAGCTCAATGGGAGGAACGCCAGGCCCCAGATCCCCAGTATAAATTCCATCATAGCTCATTAGCAAGCAATGGAGGTGAACAGCTTAATGTGCAATGTACCTGGAAGCTCGCAATCAGACACAAAAACCGCAGGCTGATGGCAGGGTTTTATGAAATGGACATGCCAATACTGTGGAATAACATCGTCACCGGGGGACTTGGCCTTTAAGGAGAGATGGGGCCTGCCTGATCTGTGCCATATATAATTGTGTGCTTCCCAGCCTGAGCGGCTGGGACTAAGGGGGGTGAAATAAATTAATTGAGAGTGGAACCACAGATAGTGGGTAGGAGCCTCTGGAAGACTCTGAGGCAGGGTCTGCGGGAGGCTGTTACTCCAGCCTGGGGAGGCAAGTGCTCCATCCCAGAGACATGGAAAGGTAACCCAGAAGGAACTGGGAACTCACTCTGGAGGGTGGGACTTTTACCTGTACTCTTGTTACCCTGGAAGGGGGTTATGTTTGTTTGTAACATAGCTGGAGGGACCGGCCACATTTCCAGCACTGACTGGTGTCTGGCAAACGAAGAACGCCCACCTTGGGGAAGGAAACTGAGGCCGGGAGTGCTGTTTGGCCAGCAGAGGCCAGCAGAGGTGGCCTGAAATCACATTTAGACTTCATGTGAGATCTCTGCATGCCTAAATGCTAGGCAGGCATCTAAATTATGATCTCAGGTGCTGAGAACCTATTTATATATGCAGTTATGGTAAGTGCAGACAGAGCCATGCATTTTTACACCCAGGGCTCCAGCCTTCCTATCTGCAAACGTGACCATTCAGGGATGGAAAATGCCCCTAAACCACTATCAATTTTACACGTTCTAGGAAAATCTCTATTGTTGTGGCCCATTTATGATTACACCGCTACCTTGATATAATGCTGTCCTTGGGAGCTGAAAAATCTTACCGCATAATAGATGAAACAGCGTTATATTGAACTTGCTTTGATCCGCCGGAGTGCGCAGTCCTTCCCCCAACCCCGAGAGCACTGCTTTACTGTGTTATATCCAAATTTGTGTTGTATCGGGTCGCGTTATATCGGGGTAGAGGTGTACTTAGATATGGATGGAGGTGTGCATAGAATGTTACACGTAAGAATTAAGACCTGGCTACTTCCCAGAGGAACCGACAGTCTAATACAGACAAAAAATGACATGGAACGTTACGTTTGCAAAGTCAAACACTGAAAAGTTAAGGCCAGGAGGCCACTCAAAATCCCAGCTTCTAACAAATCTCTACTGAACACCTATGAATGGAATTTTTTCAAAGGCTTATAACTTCCCCAAATTTGGGTGGCTTTTCATGGGATCGCCAGCAGCACGCCCTTGACACAAAGGGTATGTCTACACCGAACTGTTAACTCAGGCTCTTCCCCAGGTTTTAGCTCCCGTCCACACAGGTAAAAACAGTGACGTGTTTGGAGGTGATTTATGCCCACACTAGCTGACCTGGCTGGGGGATGGATTAGGATCTAGGCTCCAGTTTAACTCAGTCTGGAACCCACCAGCTTTGTAGGGAGGACACAGCCTAAATCGCTCAAGTGAATGACGCTATACAAATCATTCAAGTGCAGATTATCATCCAAGGCCTTTCCCACAACACCCCCTGAAGGACAGAGAAGTTCTCCCACAAGTGACTGGGAAGAAATCCCGGAGGGTCTTGGCACAAAGAACCATGGAAAGTCCTAGCGAGACATGGGACGACACAACTAGTGAGGACACAGTAACTCGGGTAGGACTTTGCTGTGGGGATGCCTGCACCTAGGTGAAGCTAGCCTGGGTGTTCCAACCTGGGGGCCAAACACCTGCGTTATTTGTGCCGTGTAGACAAACCCAAAACCACCTCCCCTGTCAAATTTCAAGTCTCCACTCCAAAGCAGAGAGGCCCTAGAGATTCTCAGCCAGAAGTTTGTAAGAATTATTTTGATGGGGGTGAACCAACTAGTTTCAGCCAGAGGGATGAAGCAAATCAGGCTCTTTGCTTTCCTATCACATGCTGGTTCAACACTACTAAGGTTGGGGAGGCTGGATTGTGCATCTTCCATGATTCAGACTGTGAAGGGAAAACAAACACCAAAAACTCAATTAGGAATTGCTGTCAACTCACCCGCCAAAACAATAACAGCACTAATGAGAAAAACTAGAAAGAGAACCGTGACTAATGTATATTTCCACACGATATGGAAAAGCCAGAAGTGAGATTCATCTGAAAAAAAAAAACCAAAAAAAAACCCATTAATGTTCTTGAGGAGAGATAGTGAAGCCACATTTATCAACAGTGTCTGCAGCCAAGCCCCCAGTGGCCAAGTATTGTTTTGCAATTGCTATCTGTTATGAACTGCACTTGCTAGTAAATCCTGGGGAATGTAATATTGTGCACTATAGCCAAAGCCCTGTGTATTCTACAATTCTATGGAGGCAGGGTTCATACCTTGCTGCATAATTGTGCTCCAGAATCTGACCTTTAATCTAAAAATACATGTTTATAGTCCCCGTGGTTGCAAAGAACAGCTTGAAAAGGTGACATGAGTGTAACCGATGCAGCAGTATCTGCCTGAGTCTGCAGAAAGCCTGAAACAACAGCTTGGAGAGAGGGCAACTACCCAATTCATCACTATGGGGTGTTAACACTAAAACTTACAGATAACAATATGACACATATAGAAAAGGTAGGAACAGAGTAAAATAAGCTTAATTTATTATAACTAGAGCTGTTTGAAAAATGAACAATTTCACAACAGTTGTGAAATTGCTTTCATCTTGCAGGGTTTGAAATGCCCTCCTTTTTTAATTTTTCAATTTTTTTCAAAAATTTCAATGGTCAAAAAAAAAATATTCAAGATGAAAAACATTAAATTAAAAACAAAACAAGGAGTCCTTGTGGCACCTTAGAGACTAACAGATTTATTTGGGCTTAAGCTTTTGTGGGCTATAACCCACTTCATCAGATGCATGGAGTGAAAATACGGTAGGCAGGTATAAATATACAGCACATGAAAAGATGGGAGTTGCCTTACCAAGTGGGGTGGGGGATTCAGAGCTAAGGAGGCTAATGCAATCAAGGTGGATGTGGCCCATTTCCAACAGTTGACAAGAAGGGGTGAATATCAACAGAGGGAAAATTACTTTTTGTAGTGACCCAGCCACTCTCAGTCTTTATTCAGGCCTAATTTGATGGTGTCCAGTTTGCAAATTAATTCCAGTTCTGCAGTTTCTTGTGAAGTTTGTTTTAAATACCATGGCCCTGCCCATCCTTTCCGCCTGAAGCCCCACCCATGGTGCCACCCCATTCCACCCCTTTCCCTGGGGCCCCTCCCCCTGCTTCTTCCTTTCCGAACCCCCACTGTGGCCGTGAGACTGGAGAAGCTCTGTGCCCCTGCCATGGCCCCGGGGCCAGAGTGGGGAGGAAGCAGGAAGCAAGCGCTCTTCCAGCCCCGTTATCCCATGTGGTAATCCACCATTGACTGATTGCATTATCTTTTTCATATTTAATCTCATAAGAGCTCACATTTTAAATTTATCTGATGCCACCAGAGAATTTCCACCAGATGCGGCAGAAATCCAGGACCACTGAAGCAGAATTTAAATCCAGTTTGCCACAGAGTACATAGGGCTGGCCTGTAGTGTTATGTTATGTAACAATTAGTGTGGAAATTTACACTGTCTTCTAAGACATGTGAAGGAGACACAATACTGAGCATCTATGCAGCTATTTATTGTCCTCCCACAACCTCCAATGGTTAATAAATAGGATCAGACAAGGATAGGGCCTGAGTCATGCCAGAACACTCCAGTTCTGGTACTTCTGTTGGGAGGAGAACAGCATTCTGCTACACCTGATAAAAGTACAATTCTCAGAAGTACCGGAACGCTGTGAACCTTTTGATTAAAGGCTCATTGGTAAGCTTGTAAACACGGCAATTCTTTCCATATTTCTTTTTCGTTCTTCCGTCTGTCTAATGACAGCAAAGCTTCGCTTACCTGGTCTGTTTTTTGTCTGTGAGCCTGGAGGGTTAGTAAGTGCCTTAGCTGTCTCTCCTCCATTCTCTGATTGATCCATGTAGCAGGTGGGGCACATTGCTTTCCTGTATCTTCTGAGTATCGCCTGGCTGCAAGGAAGTGTACGTTATTCAAACGTGGCAGAGCTAGTTTCTGTTACTGAGTGTCTTATAGTACCACCGAGAGGCCTCGACTTGAGATCAACACCACAACAGCCTAAGTATTGTACACCTATGTCATAAGAGACAGCTGTAAGCAATGCTGGCCCTGAGTTTTCTCCCATAGTCAGGATCTCCTGTCAATTTGCAACAGCACAGCATTGGCAATAGCTGTGACTAAGGCTGCCTAAGTGTTTCCATCATAATCCCCTGTTAAATCGCTGTCTGAGACTTTCACCCGTCCATCTGAACTTTTCCACGTCAGGGCTGGCTTAGGATAAATTTTTCCAGATTTGGAGCAAAAGTAGCTCAACATTTGGGGGTGTGCGTGTGAAAGGAGAATAAAATAAGTATACATGTGCCCCATTCATTATTGATGTTGTTATGATTGACCACAACAATTTGTTCATCATCATTTATAAGCCATTTTGGTGTTGCTGAATCTGCATTTTTCTCCAAAAGGAAGAAAAATGTCTTCCATTTCTAGCGGTGTAGCAGCCTCCCAAATTCATTGCACTGAGAGAGTCAGTTCTGGAGCCATGTAAGCAGGAGGTAGTTGTGATGTCAGGGATGCTACAACCCGAGATCCATTTCCGTGGATGAGTTAAAGACAGTTGCCTTGGCATTGTGGGTTCTGAGCGGTAGATTTCACAGGCTGGTTGTTTTCCATGGCAGAACGTGTGGGCCCCTTCACAGCTGCCTTTCCTCTGAGGCTGGTGTGCTGAGGGGCTCCCCTCTCCTGTTTCAATCCATTTCAATCCCTGGTCTCAGCCACGCTGAGCCTCAAGGCGCATTTCTACTCCTCCTCCGGCCAGCAAGGGGAGTGGGGAGCACACGGTGAAACTGGGGACAGGTTGAGAAAAGTGTGTTGGGGATAGAAAGGGTTGGAGAGGGATGGAAAGGAGAGAAGGAGAAGGGGGAGACTCAGAGAGAGGGAGGGGAAAGAAAGATTAATAGTGGGGAGGAGAAATGAAAAATTGAGGGAAAAAGAGGCGCAGGCACAGAAGGAAAAGAGAAATGTGGAAGGAACACACACACACATGCTTCTACTTGGCTGGCTAGGGGATCTGCAGGAGGATACAGAGTCCTTTTGGACACATCTCACCTCTTGGCAGTATTCTCTTTCCTTTCTCCAAGCTGATGCAACATCGTGTGTCCACTTGACAAGGACACCCAGGATAACGTGTCATAGTTCCCTTTCGTTTTTATTTTCTTTCACCACCATCCCTGTCTCTATAATCAACATGATGTAGGCCAGTGGATCTCAAGCTTTCCAGACTACTGAACTCCTTTCTGGAGTCTGATTTGTCTTGCGTACCCCCATGTTTCACCTCACTTAAAATCTATTTGCTTACAAAAGCAGATATAAAAATACAAACGCATTACAGAACACTATTACTGAAAAATTACTGCCTTTCTCATTTTTACCATACAATTATAAAAGAAATCAATTGGAATAGAAATATTGTACTTCGATTTCAGCAGATAGTCTATAGAGCAGTATAAACATGTCAATGTCTGTATGAAATTTTAGTCGGGACTGACTTCACTAGTGCTTTTTATGTAGCCTGGTGTAAAACTAGACAAATATCTACATGAACTGATGTGCCCCCTGGAAGACCTCGGTGTACCCCCAGGGGTGTTGAGAACCACTGATGTAGGCAACCTTACTCTGAAGAGGGCTTGTATCGATTAGTCTGGTTGCTTAGACAGATGTACATGGGACTTTACAGAAAAATTAAAGTCTCCAAAAAACTTAGAATCTAAATTACACACCCAACTCTTCAATTTCCTCTCCTCTGCTCCTCTGCACAATACAAGACTCACGTCTTACGTGGGAGCTAAGAGCTGCTCAGCAGACAGACGAATGTGAAGGGCCCAGAAAAGAGTGAGTGCCACCCACAGGGTAACAGTCGTAAACTCTTCCAATTGAGAGTGACTTTCCAAAGACCAGCTGGGAGTCAGAACATGAACATATAAGGATAATCACCAGATGAATGTCATCTAATCACAGCAAAAAGGCATGTCAGGAGATTTTCTTGGCAGTTTTTTGTGGCAACGGTGAGTCACTGGTATATGAGTATGCAAGATGAAAGTCTTCATAGAAAGAGGACACAGCAAACTCAGATAATTGTGATGGGTTAAATCCTTCTCCCAGGGACATGTAAACCTTTCTAAGGTTCCTTTCAGCTGCAGAATAGCTGCACAAAAGATGGTTAATGGCCTGGCCACGTTTTTATGTCATGTGGTCCTAGGTGAATGGGGAGAGATAGGTGCCCCCACATGGGAGCCACAACAACCAGCTGGCTAGGGGGCTCCTTGCCTGAACTAGCCAATGGGAGATGGCATGAGAGGGAGGGTGTCCAGCACCAGGTTTACAATGGCACCACTGGTGACGTGGTGGCAGGCCCACACTCAGAAGGGTCTCTGGTGCCCTGACTGGGGCCCCTGCCCCCGTCTCCACCTGTGGTCCGCCCTCAGGCCATGTCCCCACTCACTCCCCTCCACCCCCTTCCACCCGTGTGCTTGACGGGCCTTGGGAGGAAGAGGCTAAGTGAGGGCAGGCCCTCAGGGTGGAGCATGGGTGGGGTCTTGGGGAGGAAAGAGGCAGAGCCGGCAGGGGCCTTAGGTCGGAGCGGGGGGGGGGCGGGGCCACGCTGTGGGCGCCGAGGCCCACAAAAGATTAATCCAGTTGGGGCGTGTCCTAAGCACCATCCCTGTCACGGAGTTAGGTCCTTAAATCCAGGCTACAGGGAAGCATCTCTCGCTGCTTGCCAGGGACCCCTCTCCAGCAGCCATGCGGCTTCTGTGCCAAAATCGTTTCTTGCGGGAAGTTTGGGCACCTGCTTCACTATATTAAAAAAATAGGAGAGGAGCTGCCAACCTTATGACTTTTAGCCCAGTGGGCAGAGCACTCACCCAGGAGGCAGGAGACAGGTTCAATCTGCCTGCTCTACTGGATGGCAAGAATGAATTTGAATGGGAGCAGAGAAGTATCTGTGGAATGTCTGAGCTTTGCACTGGGAAGGGTGGCTACATGGGGTGGGAGGGTAAGGTAAATTTTGGGGTGGCTATAGCCCCTGCAAGGTCCCCCCTCCACAGCGCCGCCCCGGTGACAGGTATTTCTTAGATGCAATCTTGTTTGTTTACAAGGCATGTGTCATAACATTTTTTCCCAGATCTGGACCTTAGCGTCCAAAATATGGGTGTTAACATGAAAACCTCCAAGCTTAGGTACCAGCTTGGACCTGGTATCGCTGCCACCAGCTAAGAATTATACAGTGCCTAGCTCACTGTGGTCTCCCCAAAACCTTCCCTGGGGGATCCCAAGACTCAGATGCCTTGGGTCTTACAACAAAGGGAAATAACCCCCTCCCCTTGTTTCCTTGTTACTTCCTCCCAGGCTCCCCTCCCTGGATGACCCTAGGAGATTCCCTGCTTCCAGTCCTGGAAACACAAGTACCGAGAGATCTAATCTTTCTCCCCCTCACCCAGAGGGTACGCAAAGTCAGGCTTAGTAAATCTAACACAAAGAGATTTTCCCCCTGACTTCTTCCTCCCACCAATTCCCTGGTGAGCTGCAGACTCAATTCCCTGGAGTCCCCACTAAAGAAAAACTCCAACAGGTCTTAAAAAGAAAGCTTTATATAAAAAAGAAAGAAAAAGACATTAAAAATAGTCTCTGTATAACGGTGAAAATATACAGGGTCAATTGCTTAAGAAAAAAAGTGAATAAACAGCCTTATTCCAAAAGAATACAATTTAACACATTCCAGGAACTACACACATGTAAATACAAAAAAAACAATATAAACCTATTGTCTTACTATCCTTGTACTTACAACTTGGAAACAGAAGATTAGAAAAACCTGGAGACAGAAAAATCACTCTCAGAACCGAGAGAGGGAACAGAACAAGAACAAAGGACAAAGAACTCACACCCAAAACTTCCCTCCACCCAGATTGAAAAAGTCTTGTTTCCTGATTGGTCCTCTGGTCAGGTGTTTGGTTCCCTGTGTTAACCCTTTACAGGTAAAAGAACATTAACCCTTAGCTATCTGTTTATGACAGCATGTACAAAGTCTTGAGTCTGTGAACCCAGAAAGAAGCAAACAGCAAGAAATAGCTTCTTCACAGACAATCTTTTCCTCCTGCACCCTTGACCTAAAAACCAATCACCAGCTTTCTACCTGGGTCAGACACCAGGCTTCGGATGCTCCTGGTCCTTTTGTGTTCTGCCACACACACACACACACACACACACACACACACACACACACACACACACACACACACACACACACACGGTAGGTGACTCCAGAACACACAGGCCACAGACACACACATGCAGGGTAGGTGAATCTAGAACACACACACACACACACACACACACACACACACACACACACACACACACACACAGAGTTGGGAGAAGACTCACACACACACACACACACACACACACGGTAGGTGAATCCAGAACACATACATACACACACACAGAGTAGGTGAATTCAGAAACACACACACACACAGAGGTACGGTGGGTGAATCCAGTGCGCGCACACACATTCACACACGCAGAGTGGGGAGAAGAGCCCTATGAATCAGGAAGATGGAAAGAAGCCAAAGGGTGCTGGCAGAATGCTAACGGCTCTGTTGCATAAACACTTCCTGATCCGCTCCCCGAGCTGCTTTTGTGACCATATTTGTTCACTTCAGTGTCTCATTGCACCAAGCTAGCGAAGCCCAGATGGGTACGTTAGACTCTCGCCTGCAGTGATATCGTACTATGTGGTTCATAACTGTTATTTGGCTGTTTTTGTGAACTCTATGCTGCTGTTTCCAGCTTCCTTTCACGTTTATCTTTCTTGGTGGCCCTTCTGCCCGGGAGATTTTGATTTTTCTGTTTGCTCGTGGCTGCAGTAATGAAGATATGACCCACAGTGAGCAAGTATGGACTTACCAGGGCATTCAGCGAGTAGGTATGTGGACAATTTCAATCTTCCACAGGTAAAACAGGGACTGATGTGGAGAAGGATAATGTTGGACATAGTGACCAGAAAGAACAGTGAGTGAGCCTGAGAAGGACAGTGAGGGTGGGATCTAAGTTTACTGGTTACATTTTTTCCTGTTCTAGTTACTCCCCAAATTCAGACAGTTTAACCTGCCACCTCAGCATCATCAGAGTGACTGTTGTTAACAAGGCAAAATATGCAATGCACGAACTGCTTAAAAACTGCAGCGCAGAAAACGTAAAAAGTTATAAGTGGTCAGCCTGGCAGAGGTGCTGGGCAAGTTTGCAATGTAGCCCCCTCTATCTCTTCTGAAATCAATGACAAACCAGGGACAAAATTAAAGTGAGGAAGGAGAATGCCTCACGCTACCCAGTTTCTGCTTTGGGGTGATAGACTCTGCAAGTGAAACTCTCTAACATGACAGCGTTGCAGATCAGACAGACCACCCTATGGAAGTTTTTTGCAACAGAGCTGAGGTACACGAGGGAGGGACCTGGCCCCATTAGATTTTTGTGACCTGGGGAAAGCAAAGCATGATGGTGGCAACTTTTTGTAAAACAGAAAAAAAATCACTATATAAATTATATTTGAAATCGGTGTCAGAAAATATTTTTGAAGGCGAGACTTTTTTTCTAATCAGGGTAGACAAATTCTTACCTTTTCTGGCCTCTCAAAGACCATACTAAATATCTAGCGTTTGTCTCATAGCATGGGCCAGTGACTAGAACTCTGTGGTGGCAGGCACCGTGTAAACTACAGCTGGTTAGAAAATGGGATGTTCTACAGAAAATGCAGACAGAATATATATGGAGCTATACCTATCTCATAGAACGGGAAAGGACCCTGAAAGGTCATTGAGTCCAGCTCCCTGCCTTCACTAGCAGGACCAAGTATTGATTTTTGCCCCAGATCTCTAAGTGGCCCCCTCAAGTATTGAACTCACAATCCTGGGTTTATCCCTCCCCCTCTGCAAAGTTTTCAATAGGAGTCTTTCCACTGATTTCAGGGGGAGTTGGATCCAGCCCTAACAACACAGGGCATGGTCTGCCTGCCAGTGCCGTCTGAAAAAAACTTTTGCATATTTCAAAATTTCCAAGGCCCCCAAAATAGTTTGGCCAAAATCCAAAAAATAGTTCGTTTTTTGGTCAAAAAAGCAGCTTTTATCTTTAAAAATCTAACTCTTAATTTCTAAATATTGGAGTGAGCACATCAGCCCACAGAAACGTGTTTAAAAAGAAAGTTATATTGAGAGCCATCAGATACCAGACTTCATTCACTATTAAATGTTCATAGCACCAAGAGATACATCCATCAGGATCATAGTCCTATTACGCAATTAATGTCCAAGCTCCCCATGTCTTTATTTTCCCCTCCCCAGACTGATGAAGGAGAGTGAAAAGTTTCTGGCTCAATGGAGCATTTAAAACCATTTTTTGGAAGCATTGCATGGGGGCAAGAAAACCAAAGTAGTGCACTTCTTTTTATGCATGTCTGCTGAGACTTACCACATGGTAAAATTGTGTAGCACAGAGGATCTGAGAGAGTGGTCTGCAGGCTGCTTGGTGAGGCTCAGCAGAGAGCTAGCTGGTCGCAGAGCACTGGCTCTTTCTCCTTGTTTCAGCTGCCAAAAAAAAAATCATAGATAAAAGTGTTACATAGGTTCTTAATCAGAATCAACCACTGCAGTTAGAATCATAGAATAGAATCATAAGACTGGAAGGGACCTTGAGAGGTCATTTCTAGTCCAGTTCCCCGTTAGCCACAAGGACCACTGCATGGTAGGGAATGGAAGGAGAAGAGAATCCATAGGTTGAGCTACGTATTTAAATATGGTCCACGCAATGAACACATTTGGGAAATCCTGCGTTTACCCTCAGTGCGTTGCAGTGTGAAACAGGGGTTCTAAAACAGTCCCATCTGAATGCGAGGTAGGGTTTAACCTCAGCCACTGTGATGTATAAGGAGACAGGACAAAGAGGGTTTGCTGATTTTCTCTGACCCTTGTGTAGCTCTGAGAGGATCTTGAGGCGGAATTTATTCGATCCGTTGTTACAACATTTTCCACTATAAATTGCAAAAGAGATAACGAGTGGGTACTTTGAACAGAGCTAACTAGCCAGGGGGCTGAACCAACACCCAGCCAATTTAAAGAATTCCAGGATGGTGCCGGCAGCCGAGCCACACCCAATCTTGTTTGATCTTATCCAACTCCCGCTCAATTTGATGAATTCCAAGATGGCACCTGCAGCCCAGCCATGACCTGTATGGCAAATATGTCCAACGGAGAGTGATGTGAAATGGGAGTACTTCCGTACACGGCATTCTACAACTAAAACCCGAGACTGCTGTTTTTTAAAAACAGATCGAAAGCTTGCGAGACTCATTCCCCTTTCTAAACTGGACTCTGCTGTCTTGCATCTCGTGCCGGCATTTACCCCAGTGCAGAGGGTGTTTGAAACACTTCCATTCTGATTTAGTCAGATGTTAGGCAGTGTGCCCATGCCCATAGAAGTAAATGTAACTGGGGTGCTGGAACAATGTGTATAGTATGGGAGGGGGAGGCCTGGGAGCGATTGACTCAAGCTGTAAACACTGTATATGATGGAAACCATTTCAAGCCAGGGGATCTGCTGTTACACCCCCAGCACACCTAGTTCCAGCACCTATGAATGTAGCCCTTCTACCAGATGAAGTCAGAAGCAATAAGGGCTGGGTTCAGTATCTAGTGGTTCCTTTCAACAATATGACACAGAAGCGGCTTGAGCCCCCAACCCAGAAATCTGGGAAAATTGCACACCACCCCGGGCACCTCAATGACACAGTACTTCCCCTCTCGCAAGCACTGCATCTGTGTATAGCAAAGAAAACTTCTAATGAAAAGAGGTAAAGAAACCCAGCAATCATTCAGGAAAGCGCCACAAGCAGGATTCGAAAACATGACCATGAGCAAAACGCTCACCCCGGAGTACGCTGGGCAGTGGCCTTTGCCTCAGTTCCTCACCTTGTGGTGTGAAAGTCCAACAAACAAATGTTCCTTTAACACGTCGCTCCCCTTTCCTTCTACTGTATCCCACTTGCAGTTGTTGGCTTTAGTTGGCTCTTAATGGGGGATCCTCTCTGCTAGTGCAGACTGGGCAGTCTTTTTCACTACAGTAGATATAAGACTTAGCACGTTCTTGGTTATCAATGATCTCAGCTCTAGTGATTCATAACAAAAGACTCTCAAGTGAGTCTAATCAGCTCTGTCATGAAATGCTGGAGAGAGAAAGGGTCAGATGGTGTCTATAACCCTTGTGCAGAGCCAAACCACCGCTCAGCTGCTGTGCTTGAAATATTCTGCAGTATTCCAGTAAGCGATCAGATGTCTGCCAAAATAAGAGGTGTGGCTTATGAGAGTGAGGCTCTAGCATGGGTAGTTTGGACGGGCAGCAACCAGATGAGGGTTTGAGCCAATGAGGGAAAGGGAAAATAGTAGTGGTGTTCTTCCACAATCAGCCTCCAAACGAAGTCCCACTGATTTGAGATGCTAACATTAGATGCCACTTAGAGCTGGTCAGAACTCCAAATTTCTGTTTCGCCGGAAGTTTTGATGTGTCGAAATCTTTTCATTCCGAATCAGAACACACGCAAATATATATGAAATTTTCTACCAAGTTGGAAATTTCGAAAAATGTTTGGATTTAGAAAAAAAATTGTATTGGCATTTTAAAACCTTTGGTTAGAATTTTTTATTTTATTTGATGGGGCTTTTAATTTACATTTTTGTTATTATTCCATGTATTAGTGCACAATATGCATTACTGCTATTGATGTTATCAAATGACAAAGTTGAAATAGTCCATTATTTTGTTTAAAATCATGAAAGATGGCAGCTTCTCAGTACTGATAGATACTTTGATCTAGAAAACATAAGCTGTAGCTCCTGTTTGCATTTGTAAATGAAACAGTCTGATATGAAAAACGTTTCAATGAAAAATGCCTGACCTGTTCAATTGCCCCTCAGAGTAGATTGTTCAGATGTTAAAAATATGATCAGGGAAGGTCTCTGGGTTCTGCTGGGTTTTGGGGGTGTGGCTCCTTCTTAATTGGGGGGGGAGGGGAAATTGGCATAATGTCCCAAATTTGCTTCCTGCAGCATCAGAATGAGCTGGCATTCATAGAGATCTTCATAATATGACCCTCCTCCCTCTCTTTTCTTACATTCTTTGAGATGTGAAATAGTTAACAATATAGACATTTAAATCATCGGCATTGGACATCTGAGATAGGAAAAGATAGAGGAAAGCAAAAGGTTTCTTTTTATCTCTGTCAGTTATTTTAGGGTTTGTCTACATTTACATTAAAATATGACAGATATTTGTTACCTAAGGTGTTTAACATAATTGTAAATTCTTCTTCATCCCAGTTTAATGACAAGGAATAAACACAGGTGTCATGCCTACACTAGAATCTACAATCATGTTACTTAACACTAGAGCTGGGTGAAATTTTTTTGGCTGAAAAACCAAAGGAAACAAATTCAGAATTCTTTTTCTTTTTTGACATTTTAAAAATTAAATGTTTTGATTTTTCTGTGCAAAATGACTTTGTTTTTTTTAATGATATTTGAAAAAAAAGGAAAAATTGAATTGATTTTGTCAAAACATCTACTTCAATGTGAAATTATTATTATGGTTTACACTTTTTGATGGGTTGACATTTCATTTTTGGTTTGACCTGAGACCAATGTTTTTCCTCCCAGATTTTTGGAATTGCCAGCAAACTGAAAAACCCGTTATTTGTCTAGCTCCACTTAACATAAGTTGGTTCAAATTTGTTAAAACACAACTGGAAATCTGAGTGTAGACATGGCTTTAAAGGTTACTTGTAATACTAATAAACACCAAGTTTCCATATGGAAATGTGCTTTTCAAATTGATAGCACCCTTTTACTTCTCAGTAGCAGCTTCGCTTTAACTACTTGTGCATTGTGATAAACCTACGGATTTTATTTTCTGTACATTGAAACTTTTAAATGGCTACGCTGTCTGCAAACTGCCACTTCGGTTCTCAGCAGTGTCACAGACTGTTACAGAGAGAGACACATACACTGTGCTCTCTCCTGGAGACTTTACTTAAATCTTATTTTTATCATTTCTTTTAATGTAATCCAGGCACAAAGTTTCAGATTGCTCCTTCTGTATAGATATAAAACCACACCACTCACTGAACAGGTGTTTTTGCTTCCTTGACAGGAGCTGACAGTGGATTGTAGCCAAAGTTTTCTGCTGAGATTTCTTCCTCAACGGACTTCTCTGAGGCAGTTCCTTAATTATTCCGTATTGTAAATCACACTTCAAGAGGCCTAAAACATTACTTTAAAGTACTGCTCCGCCCCTCACTCCACAAAGGACTGCTCCACAACATAGTTACACAACACTCAAATGCATCCCTGACCACAACACGCATGGAGCAGAAGGTTTTTTTCCAAGGGCAGTTTCTCTAACAGTACTGGGTATCCAGCAATGACTATGTGGGAGGGATTAATCTCTTCCATGAAGGTGAGAATCTCCAGCCCTCTCCCAGTAATGTCCTGTGGGGTCAGCATTCGGCAACTACTGGAGACAGTAAAGATGGGAAATTGGATGATTTTTTTCCTCCAGAAGACCCTCTTCCACCATGATTTCAGTGGGGATCAGCCCTAGTGTAAGGTTCACAGGCTCAGAGCCCTAGTTAGTTTAAGAATGACTCCTGGATGTCCTTGCTGGGTCCCTTAGCTTTGAGGTTAGCCACATAGGAGCTGGGTATTATTATTTATTATAATTATATGACAAAGGAAGTTGTTTTCTAAAGCGATTTCTTTAAGTCTTTTTTATTTATTTAAAATAAATATTTTTTAAATAAAAATATTGTTGGTCGCGTCTTTTTAAAATAACTACAGGAAAATATGATCCATTCAAATGGATGATGTATCCTGAAGAAGAAACATCCCACAATGCAAACAGGAAAAATAGCAAGGAAAAGTCAATGGGACTGTCTTTCCCTGTGTGTCTGTGCAGCGCCTGGCACAATGGGGGCCCTGATCTCAGCTGGGGCAGGGACTGTCTCTCCCTGTGTGTCTGTGCAGCGCCTGGCACAATGGGGCCCTGATCTTGGCTGGGGCAGGGACTGTCTCTCCCTGTGTGTCTGTGCAGCGCCTGGCACAATGGGGCCCTGATCTTGGCTGGGGCAGGGACTGTCTCTCCCTGTGTGTCTGTGCAGCGCCCGGCACAATGGGGCCCTGATCTTGGCTGGGGCAGGGACTGTCTCTCACTGTGTGTCTGTGCAGCGCCCGGCACAACAGGGCCCTGATCTCAGCTGGGGCAGGGACTGTCTCTCGCTGTGCGTCTGTGCAACGCCCGGCACAACAGGGCCCTGATCTTGGCTGAGGCAGAGACTGTCTCTTTCTCTGTGTCTGTGCAGTACTCGGCACAACAGGGCCCTGATCTCAGCTGGGGCAGGGACTGTCTCTCCCTGTGTGTCTGTGCAGTGCCCGGCACAACGGGGCCCTGATCTGAGCTGGGGCAGGGACTGTCACTCTTTGTGTGTCTGTGTAGTGCCCGGCACAACAGGGCCATGATCTCTCTCCCTGTGTGTCTGTGCAGTGCCCAGCACAACGGGGGGCTGATCTCAGCTGGGGCAGGGCCTGTCTCTCGCTGTGTGTCTGTGCAGCGCCCGGCACAACAGGGCCCTGATCTCAGCTGGGGCAGGGACTGTCTCTCGCTGTGTGTTTGTGCAGCGCCCGGCACAACGGGGCCCTGATCTTGTTTGGGGCAGGGACTGTCTCTCACTGTGTGTCTGTGCAGCGCCCGGCACAACAGGGCCATGATCTCAGCTGGGGCAGGGACTGCCTCTCCCTGTGTGTCTGTGCAGCACCCAGCACAATGGGGCCATGATCTTGGCTGGGGCAGAGACTGTCTCTTGCTGTGTGTCTGTGCAGCACCCGGCATGATGGGGCCCTGATCTTGGCCGGGGCAGGGATTGTCTCTCGCTGTGTGTCTGTGCAGCACCTGGCACAACAGGGCCCTGATCTCAGGAGGGGCAGGGACTGTCTCGCTGTGTGTTTGTGCAGCGCCCGGGACAACGGGGCCCTGATCTTGGCTGGGGCAGGGACTCTCTCTCGCTGTGTGTCTGTGTGTGGATTGATGGGTAGACACCTGATGTCCCTTCATGCCATGTCCCAGCACAGCCACTCCCTTGTCCCTCACTCTGGTTTTTTTTTTACTGTGGTACTGTATATACTGAGAGCTACCCTTACTGGCTACTGGGTGTCACTGCTGCTCCTCTCAGTCCCATCTGAAAGGCACATGTGGGCCTAGTAGCAGGAAGGGACTTTTCTAGGAGGAGCTCTGACAGATGCACTAGACAGGCGGACAGCTCAGGCATGGAAGGAGCTGCGGTTACCTGCGCTGCTGTGTGTTTGCAGCTCGCACAGATTCTGTCTCAGATGAGTGAGGACGTCCTCTGGGCTGGTGCTGCCTTCTGCGCTGTTCAATCCTCTCTGCCCGGAATCACTGTCCGCAGGGAACCAGACAACCAAGGCCACTGGGAACTGCGGGGGGTAGGGTGACCAGATGTCCCGATTTTATAGGGACAGTCCTGATTTTTGGGTCTTTCTCTTATATAGGCTCCTATTACCCCCCACACCCGTCCTGATTTTTCACACTTGCTGTCTGGGCACCCTAGTTTGGTGGTGGTGGCTGCGGATGGCCAACGTCAGCAAAATGTCTCACAGCCCGCAATCAGATTACCCTGATGGGCCCCAGGTTGCCCACCCCTGAGTTAAAACCTTTCTCCGAGCCAGTCAGTGCAAAGTTTTGTGATGAGGCTCTTGTGCCTGGACTTTATCTAGTTTTTTCTTTTTTTTTTTTAAACAATGCAGGCTACCTGCATGTATTAACCAATGTTGATAAGTGCAAAGTAATGCACATTAGAAAAAAACCCATACCAAATGATGAGTCTGAATTAGCTGTTGCCACTGGAGAAAGAGATCTTGGATAGTTCTCTGAAAACATCCGTTCAATGTGCAGCAACAGTCAAATAAACTAACAGAATATTAGGAACCATATTAGGAAAGAGATTAGATAATAAGATAGAAAATATCATAAATTGCACTAAGTAAATCAGTGATATACTCACACTTTGAATACGACATGCAGTCCTGGTCACCTCAACTCCAAAAAGATACATTCCAATTGGAAAAGGTGCAGAGAATGGTGACAAAAATGATTAGGAGAATGGAACAGCTTCTGTATGAGGAGAAATAAAAGAGACTGGGACTGTTCAATGTAGAGAATAGACAGCTAAGGTAGTAATATGAGAAAGGTCTGTAAAATCATGACTGGTGTGGAGAAAGTGAATAGGGAAGTGTTATTTACCCCTTCACATAACACAAGAACTAGGGGTAACCTGATGAAATGAATAGGCAGCAGGTTGAAAACAAAGGGGAGTATTTCTGCACACGACGCATATTCAACCTATGGAACTCCTTGCCAGGGGATGTTGTGAAGGCCAAAAGTATAATGGGGGTTCAAAAAAGAACTAGATAAGTTCATGGAGGATAAGTCCAGCAATGGCTATTAGCCAGGGTGATCAGGGACGCAGCCCCATGCTTCAAATATCCAGCTGCCGGAGGCTGGGAAAGAGTGACAGGATGGCTCACTTGATGATCACCTGTTCTCTTCATTCCCTCTGGGATGGACATCTGGCATCGGTCCCTGTCTGAAGACAGGATATGGGACTAGATGGACCTTTGGTCTGACCCAGTGTGGCTGGTCTCATGCTGTGACTTTCAGTCAGATGCTTTTATTCTTAAAAATGAAATCCTCTTCTTTTTTTATTTTTACTGAATCAAATATACAGATCTGAGCACTTGGCACAGGATGGGCTGGGTTAGTCTCAGGGGGAAAGTGAATGTGTGAAATTTTTAGTGCTGCGTGTAATTGCACAAGAACAGATGGGTCTCTGTCACCTTGTGTCTGTTACTTTCTCTCTTTCCCCCCAGGGGTAGCACTGAAACTTCAATTTGATCCTCCGTGCTCCCCTGCTGTCCCTTGGTGTCCTGACGGCTGGGTCGGGTATCTAGGGAAATGTTACTATTTCTCAGAGACGAAGGAGACTGGGCTTTCACCCAGAGCAACTGCTCCTCCTTCCATGCCTCCCTGGCTGGGATCGACACCCTGCCTGAAAAGGTGAGAAGCAACCAGACTACAAAATGGGCTGTCATAAACAGATAGCTAAGGGTTAATGTCTCTTTCACCTGAAGCACCTGACCAGAGGACCAATCAGAAAACCGGATTTTTTCAACTCTGGGTGGAGGGAAGTTTGTGTCTGAGTCTTTTGTCTGTCTGCCTGCTTTCTCTGAGCTTTGGAGAAGTAGTTCTGTTTTCTAATCTTCTGTTTCTAAGTGTAAGGATAAAGAGATCAGATAGTAAGTTATATGGTTTCTTTTCTTTGGTATTTGCATGAATATAAGTGCTGGAGTGCTTTGATTTGTCTTCTTTTTGAATAAGGCTGTTTATTCAATATTCTTTTAAGCAATTGACCCTGTATTGTATCACCTTAATACAAAGAGACCATTTGTATGTATTTTTCTTTCTTTTTATATAAAGCTTTCTTTTAAGACCTGTTGGAGTTTTCTTTACTGGGAAATTTCAGGGAAATTGAGTCTGTACTCACCAGGGAATTGGTGGGAGGAAGAAATCAGGGGGGAGATCTGTGTGTTGGATTTGCTAGCCTGATTTTGCATTCCCTCTGGGGGAATAGGAAAGTGCTTTTGGTTTCCAGGACTGGGAACGGAGAGGGGGAGTCACTCTGTGTAGTTTCACAGAGCTTGTGTCTGTGTATCTCTCCAGGAGCACCTGGAGGGGGGAAGGGAAAAAGGATTATTTCCCTTTGTTGTGAGACTCAAGGGATTTGGGTCTTGGGGTCCCCAGGGAAGGTTTTTCAGGGGGACCAGATTGCCCCAAAACACTCTAATTTTTTGGGTGGTGGCAGCAAGTACCAGGTCCAAGCTGGTAACTAAGCTTGGAGGTTTTCATGCTAACCCCCATATTTTGGACGCTAAGGTCCAAATCTGGGACTAAGGTTATGACATGGTGTAGCAGCGGTTGGGATATAGACAGAATCCAGAAGCCAGTAGGAATATTACATTTTTCTTTTCTCTGCTAAGAGCTTTTTAGCAGAGAGAAACAGTTGGTTTTAAAAGGGAACCAGAGAGATTTTTTTTTCTGCTCTCTCTGGCAGTTTGTGGCTTGCATAATAAGCAAGAAACCATTAAGGTGCTATTAAGAGTCTTTTGTCACACAATAGCACTCCCATTGAGAGTCATTACCAGCACTATATAAATGCAAATAAAGTGGTTTTTCAGGTTTACTTAACATTGAAGATTAGCTAAAGGCACTGTTGCTAGGCAGACTTCAGGAGGCAACAGAGAACCTGCAGTTCAGAAGATAAACACCGGAGGGCACCCCAACACAAGAAAACAGGAACCATGTCTACCAAGACAAAAATGGGGGCCGAAGAACAAAGCAAAGAAGTTGAACACAGGCGACAACTGGAAAAAAGACAAAAAGAGGTGGAGCTGAAAGAAAAGGAAGAAAGCATCAAACTGGCAGCCTACCAAAGAGAACAGGCAGCCAAAGAGGCAGCACACAAAAGAAAACTAGAAGAAGAAGAGGTGGCCCACCGAAGGAAACAAGCAGAAGACGAGGCAGCCCACAGAAGACAGATAGAACTCCAGAGGGAAGCCCACCAACAGGCCATGGAATTAGAAAAGGCTAAGCAACAGACTCCAGCCAATCCTAACAACCCATCGCCAATTATTGCTCCACAGCACAGGAAATTTCCCACCTACAAGGCAGGTGATAACACCGAGGCCTTCTTGGAAAATTTTGAAAGAGCCTGTCTTGGGTACAACATCCCCGAAGACCAGTACATGGTAGAATTGAGGTCACAGCTCAGTGGACCTTTAGCAGAGGTGGCAGCTGAAATGCCTAAGCAGCAAATGAATAACTATAAACTTTTTCAAACCAAGGCCAGATACAGAATGGGGATAACCCCAGATCATGCCCGTCGGCGCTTCAGAACCCAAAAGTGGAAACCAGAGGTGTCATTTCCCAAACACGCCTACTACATTGCAAAAAACTATGAGGCCTGGATAACAGGAAACAACGTTCAAACCTTGGAAGAACTGCACCTCCTCATACAAATGGAGCAGTTCTTGGATGGTGTTCCTGAAGACATCACACGGTACATACAAGATGGAAAACCCAAAGATCTCGCTGAGGCGGGGGAGATTGGAGCCAAATGGATGAAACAGGCAGAAAGCAAGAAAGCTACTGTCAAGGGGAACGATTACCCCAGGGGGCACACAGACCATAAACCCTACAACCGAGGACAGCCAAAGACCCCACATACCACCCAAGTAAAGCCACAGACACCCTACCCTTCCACCTCACCAGTCTCCAGTAACTCACCTCGGCCCAGTGACCCATCAGATGGAAGATGCTTTAAGTGTAATGAACTGGGACATATCAAGGCCAACTGTCCCAAGAACACCATGCGAGTGCAATTCATTACACCACCATCACACCAAAGATCCCCAGGCCCGGATGCCTCTCAAATACCCTTGGAGCGAAGGGAAAATTTGAGAGTGGGCGGAAAGAAGGTTACTGCGTGGAGAGACACGGGGGCACAAGTGTCAGCTATCCACCAATCCTTCGTTGACCCCAAATTCATCAACCCAAAGGCCAAAGTTACAATTTACCCCTTCATGTCACAAGCTGTAGACTTGCCTACAGCTCAACTGCCTGTCCAGTACAAAGGCTGGTCAGGAATGTGGACTTTTGCAGTCTATGACAATTATCCTATCCCCATGCTACTGGGGGAAGACTTGGCCAACCAGGTGAAGCAGGCCAAGAGAGTGGGAACGGTTACACGTAGCCAAACCAGGCAAGCTTCCAGACCCATTCCTGTTCCTGAGCCGTCCACAGACGCCCCGTCTGTGTTACCAGAGACCCAGACAGAAGTAGTGGACCCGGATTCCATGCCTACCACTGAAACAGCCACAGCATCTCCAGTCCCAGGCCCGGAACTGGAACAGCAACCAGCACCAGCAAGTGCAACCACATCTTCAAACTCAACGCCAGAGGGCGCCAGCGAGCCAGAACTGGCAGAAGCAACAGACAGCCATACCCAAAAGGCTCAGCCAGAGCCTGAAATACCCTCAGGTGCACCAGCGGAGAGCGGTTCACCAGCAACGGAAACAACCCCATCACCTACATCGCTTCCAGAGGGACCAAGCCCAAGTCCACAGTCTGAGGAAGAACTGGTGACCCCAGCCTCAAGGGAACAGTTCCAGACTGAGCAGGAAGCGGATGACAGCCTTCAGAAAGCTTGGGCGGCGGCACGGAGCACCCCACCGCCTCTCAGCTCTTCTAATCGATCACGGTTTGTTATAGACCAAGGACTTTTATACAAGGAAATTCTTTCTGGTGGACACCGGGAAGAATGGCAGCCGCAAAAACAGTTGGTGGTTCCAACTAAGTACCGGGGGAAGCTCTTAAGCTTAGCCCATGATCATCCCAGTGGCCATGCTGGGGTGAACAGAACCAAGGACCGGTTGGGGAAGTCCTTCCACTGGGAGGGGATGGGCAAGGACGTTGCCAAGTATGTCCGGTCTTGTGAGGTATGCCAAAGAGTGGGAAAGCCTCAAGACCAGGTCAAGGCCCCTCTCCAGCCACTCCCCATAATTGAGGTCCCATTTCAGCGAGTAGCTGTGGATATTCTGGGCCCTTTCCCAAAAAAGACGCCCAGAGGAAAGCAGTACGTACTGACTTTAGTGGACTTTGCTACCCGATGGCCAGAAGCAGTCGCTCTAGGCAACACCAGGGCTAACACTGTGTGCCTGGCCCTAACAGACATCTTTGCCAGGGTAGGTTGGCCCTCCGACATCCTTACAGCTTCAGGGTCTAATTTCCTGGCAGGGACCATGGAAAAAACTGTGGGAAACTCATGGGGTGAATCACTTGGTTGCCACCCCATACCACCATCAAACCAATGGCCTGGTGGAAAGGTTCAATGGAACTTTGGGGGCCATGATACGAAAATTCATCAACGAATTCTCCAATAATTGGGACCTAGTGTTGCAGCAGTTGCTGTTTGCCTACAGGGCTGTACCACATCCCAGTTTAGGGTTTTCACCATTTGAACTTGTGTATGGTCACGAGGTTAAGGGGCCATTACAGTTGGTGAAGCAGCAATGGGAGGGGTTTACACCTTCTCCAGGAACTAACATTCTGGACTTTGTAAGCAACCTACAAAGCACCCTCCGACACTCTTTAGCCCTTGCTAGAGAGAACCTAAAGGATGCTCAACTGAACTTGGGTCTCTTCCCAGGTGAGTGACCCAACCACCAGGCTAGAGAGTCCATCTCACTCGCTTTTGGCCGCAGTGACTGTCCAAGGACCCGCCCTGAAATAACGTCTTCTTTTTTCTGTTCTAAACAGGCTTCCTCTGTGCAACAGCCGGTCCATGGGACAGAGTTTGCACTCAGAGCCTCCAACTGGGGAAAAGGGACTCGGCATTAATGGGGCTGAAGACACTTCATGGTTCAACACTTTCCATGCAGCAGGTTCAGGCACTTGACTGTGAATCAGGTGATCTGGCTTCAATTCCCAGCTCTGCCACACACGCTACTGTGTGACCTGGGAAAAAGTCATGGCAACCTGCTGTGCCTCAGTTTCCCCACCTGTCATATAGGGATAGTACTACTTTGTTCATCTGTTATTCCATTTATGATCCACTGTAACCACCACCAAGCCTCTTATTCCCCATACCTAGCCTCTTATTCTGCAGTTATTCTTCTCCTCTCACTGCAGCAGTCCCTGCTTCTGGTCCTATCGGCTGGGGTCTCTTCAAAAGATGATCTTCCTTCTCCTTTCTCACATGCGATGTTGCACAGTGAAATAGCTAACAATGTTGACATTTAAAGTATCATAATGAGTATACAAATTCTGTGGCCTGCGATGTGCAGGATGCCAGATAGACGCTCATGATGGTCCCTTCTGGCCTGAGACTCATAGACTGTAAGTCAGCATCTGTTAAAGTGGGTGGGGTAGTTCACATATCAGGACTATTGTTTCAGGCTCACGTTCAGCTGGTCAGGAATTTGTCAACAAAATTATTTTTGTCGGAAAATGGTTATGGCATTTCCTCTGGGATGTGGGGGAGCCAGGCTCAAGTTCCTGCTATATCAAAGGATCTTATTTTTGTTCTGCTGCAGAATTAAAACAAACATTGAGACCACTGCATTTTTCACAAAGGGGAATTCCTGTTGTCCAGCTAGCCCTAAAAATAAGCAGCTTTGAAAATCAGAGCCTGTGGGAATTGAATGTCCAAATCCCATCTATTCTGGTTCAATTTGGATATCCAAATCTCTTAGGCAGCATTGAAAATCTCAATCTTCAAGTGCAAATATCCATTTCTGAACAGGAACAGGGAATGTTTGGTCACAGGGTCAAAGAAAAGCCTGTCTGACACACATCAGAATAATGGCGCTCTGCACTTATGCTCTTCACTCATTCTCTCCCTGCCACATGGTCACGAAGCACAACTTTCTAATGTCCGTACCTTGGATCCTCCCTGGTGACAAGCGGGTGGTGGTTTTCTCCTGGTGTTGGAGGTTTAATACCGTGTAACCTTCTTCATCCTCCATCTTCCAGGCTTGCCCAGACGAGAAGAGAAGAAACAAACGACCCTCCACAGACTCGCTCTAACTGAGGGCTCAAGACTGCAGAGAAAGTGCTGGCCCCATCTCGAGCTGTCAAACCACAGGATCTGCTCAGATGCAAGAGGCCGACCAACCTGCTAGCGAGCTGCAGGGCTTGGTACTTGCAGGGCAAGAGGATTGGAGCATGGGTCAGAACATAACACTAAGTGGGCGAGCACGTAAAGGGAGCAATCACAGGGCAAAACTGGACCCGATGCCCTGAAATAGGTCACAGGGAAGTTGCAAGCTGCAGGCCGGACCGAGAACAGCCAGGGCACTGGGGGGCTATTCCTGAGTCCATCCCCACGCCCTGCTGCGCCTGCCAGTGATAAACACATCTCTAAACATGCAATAAACAACGGGCCCTGTGGTGTAAATTGGTATCGCTCTTCTGAAGTCCACGAAGCTTCATTGATTCACCCCAGCTGGGATCTGGCCCCACTGAGTCCAGAGAAGATACGGCCAATTGACTCCAGCTGGGGGATCTTACACAGAAATCAACAGAAGCGGGAGAGGAGAGGAAAGAAAAAAGGTAAGGAAGGAAAAGGGCACGGGGGGAAAAGGAGATGACAAAGTCTCGTATCCCAGGTGCTATTCAGGATTTAGTCAGAGCTGGTGGAGGTTGCCATGTCCCCTGGCTCCCTCTCTCTAGGGGCGAGGGGCAGGAGTGGGGACGGGCTGTGATTGGGGGAGGGGAGGATCTGGGTGGGAAGAGGCGAGCGTAGGGATTTGGGAGAAGGGGTGGAGTGGGGGCTGGGCCTTGGTCGGAGCAGGGGCAGAACAAGGCAGGGTGGGGTCTTGGGGGAAGGGGTGGAGTGGGGACGGGTTCTGGGGCAGGAGCGGGGGTCGAGCAACCCCTAGGTAGAGGTGAAGTCAGTGTCTATACCTTGAATTATATCAGGAGGTCTTTTTGTTTGGACTAATGTAGGCTCTCTTTTCCCCTTGTGTACCTTTACCCATCATTTGTTGCTACAGGTTATTGTGACATTTTATAAACTTTTTAGAGCTGTGGATGAATTAGCCTAAATGTGTGGGCCCAGTCATTACAACAGGTTCTACTTCTATTTTTAGTACGCTAGCTGGCTCGGTGATAGCTCAGGTGCGGCTTCTTGAACTGGATTTACACATCCAGCTGTAGTGTAGATATACCCTCGGAGCGAGATTTCCACACCCCTTCAGAAAGTTCCTGCACTGCGACTATAAATACCATAATGGGGATTGAAATTAGTCCTTAGGGCAGTGGTCCCCACATTTTTCTGGGTCGTGCCCTCCCTTACCCCTTTCCATGCCACTCCCCGCCCCCACCTCCCACTGAGTAGGGCTGCAGCTCTGGGGTCAGGGAGACACAGACAGGGATAAGGGGGCTGAGGCTGGGGGCAGGTCTGGGGCTGGGAACAGAGCCGTTTCCAGGGGCCGAGGTTAGGGGCAGGGGCGAGGCCAGAGGCATGGCCGGGCTGCAGTTCAAGGGCTGAGGTTGGGCACGGGGCCAGGTGTGTGGCTGGGGGCAGGGCCGGAGCAGAGGCGGGAGTGGAGTGGGGCTGGGTGCTGCTCCCTCCCCGCCCCCTCTGGGTGCTGGCCTAGACTCTGCCATGCCCCCTGGAATGTTCCTCCCCACCTCCCTAGGGGGCCTTGACCCACAGTTGGGGGACCTCTGCCCTAGGGTCTCACCTTGAGACAGATGTTTTGGGTTCTTCCTCATCCATCAGAAATTCATCACCATGAATCGTTCTTCATCTTGCACCATCCAACACTCACCCAGATGCTTTTCTTTTCTTTTCTTTTCTTTTCTTTTCTTTTCTTTTCTTTCCTTTTCTTTTCTTTTCCAAAGGATTTAAGAGCAGGAAAAGCAAACCGCTCCGACTGGTCGCAAGGCCGGTTTGGTTTTGGGTTTGAGCCCACAGAGCTCCTCAAAAGTTCTGACTGAAACCACACAGGAAGCTCAGATGATGGACACACGAGTGCTACGGCTGTTAAACAGGACCTCTCAGCTCTGTAAAACAAAGCAAAGTTGTTTTTGTGAGCCAGAAGACAAAAATGAATCAAAAGATTGACTGCAGGACAAAAATGACCCTAAAACCAGTACTCAATTTGTGCCAGGAGTGAGCTCCGGTGCCTCTGGGCCTGGCAGTTCAGAGCCCCGGTGCCTCTGGGCCTGCTGCATCAGTTTGGATGTAAAAAAAAATTGCTTGATTCCCAGCACCTCTTTCATTACAAATTAAGCCCTGCCTAGAATTTTATTAAGTTGGTTGAATTTTCAAAAAGCACCTAAGTGACCTAGGAATAGAGCTGGAGGAATAATTGAGGTTTTGGTTTCTGGGCAGTTCCAAATAATAATAATAATGAAAACAATTGTTTGATTTTGAGCTATTTTAAGGGGGTTTTACAATTATAACAGTAAGAAATTTTTAAACAAAAAGTCATTTCAAATTGAAACATCAAAATGGTTCTTTTAAAAAAAATGTTGAAACAAAACATTTTCAGATTTGGGCAAGGTGGAAGTAGACTGAACTAATTTGGCAAATTTGGCCTGAAGTCATGAAATGTTTTCGTCAAACCTGAATCTGCATTTTTGTCCCCCAAAATAAGTTTCACTCAAATGTTTTTGCCCAGCTTTACCTAGGAGTTAAAGTCCTGCTGAAAATCCATAGGACTGGTGGCGCTGACATTATGTTAGATTGTTTTGAAAAACACACCTTTTCTGGCTGTGAGTTTCAAAAGTGACTAGTGCTTTTTGGGAGCCCAACCTGTGAGATCTTAAAGGGGCCTGACCACCCACCTTCTAAAAATCAGGCCCCTTTAAAATATTTCAGATTGGCCACCTGCAATCACTAGTTGCATTTGAAGATCTCGGCCTAGCCATAAATGATGCCATGGGCTTGTCTATATGGTGGGGCACTGCACACTACCAGGGGGGTGATTTCATCAGCATACGTGGGCAGCGCGTGAACCGTCCATTGGAGGAGGCTAGTCCCTGGTTCCTCTGCTTCTGTTCGAGGCCCGTCCCCACCCCTTCACAACCCTCTCCCCCACCAGAGCCCAGAGCACCCCTACTGTGGCCACTGGGCCCCCTGCCCCATCCCTGGATGCCTGAGCACCCCCAGTCCTGGAGCAACAGGCAGTCAGTGAGGCCCCAGCCCTGGGCAGGCGGCACGATCCCAGCCCCCTCCAACCCCAGCCCCACAGCGCTGGATGGGTGGCAGAGCCCCAGCCCCGGAGCACCAGGAGGGTGGTGCGGCCCCAGCACAGAGCACCAGGAGGGTGATGCAGCCCTCAGCGCCAGGTAGGGTGACCAGATGTCCTGATTTTATAGGGACAGTCTCGATTTTGGGAGTTTTTTCTTATATAGGCACCTATTACCCCCCACCCCTTGTCCAGATTTTTCACACTTGCTGTCTGGTCACCCTAGCGCCAGGTGACATGAGCACCAGCACCAGCCGCCCAGAGTCCTGGCTGCAGGCCAGCCTGCCCCAGCCCTGGCCTGGCCACGGGGGAAGAGTGGGGACTGGAAACAGGGAGGATGGGGACAGGGCCACGCCAGGCTGTTTGAGGATGCTCAGCCTCCCTGGCCTGCGATACCCGCCACCCTTGCTAATGCATAATGCAGTAACTGATCTGTGTAGGCTGGTGCCTCAGAGGTTCCCTAGTGTGCTTTAATGTAGTCAACACAACATTAAAACACACTACGGAAACTAGCATGCACCTGCAGGGCCTATGTGGACTAGTTAGCGATTCAGTGAGCTTCAGCATTCACACCCCCCTAAGCGCGTATCATCTCACTGCGTAGACAAGCCTTGGGAGCAACTGCCCTTTATCTTCCAGCCCTGCTGCCTGTCTTTAATCAAAGGAAATGCTGCCAGCTGAGAGTCTGGGCTCTGCTTTGGGCGAGACGAAAGTGGCGACTTTATTAACGAATCGTAGCCAGTCTCCTGCGATTGTTTTAGTGTCTGACTCACGATTTTTGGACGTTTGAGGTTGGCAGTACTGAGTCAGACCTCCTGGCGAACAACACCTCACTCTTCTCTAGTGCCTTGCAGCAGTAGAGCTCAAAGCACTTTACAAACGGGGGCAGTAGCCTTATTTTACATGTAAGGGGACTGTTGCCCCATTACTAACATTCAGTGGGGGTGTTCTGGTTGGCTGCTCCCAGCACTAAAAGGGGAAGGGTCAATGGGAAATCAGGAGCCTGAGACTGACAGTGGAGAGACCAGTGCTCCAGGTCAGCCCGATTGGCAGGGCGGGAGGCTAATCAGGGAGTCAGGAGGCCAGGGTGGGTCCTGTCCTCCATGTGAAATGGAATTGCCTGGGGGCAGTCGGAGTGGGGCCAAGCTAAGGAGGGAGCAGGGGCCCGAGCTGAGCTGCGGGGAGCAGAGCTGCAGCCACCAGAGCCAGAGGGGCCAGAAAAGCAGCTCAGGAAGCAGGTCAGTGCTGGGCGCAGAGTCACAGAAGCAGCCCAGGGAGCAGACCTGTGCTGGGAGCAGAGCTGCAGCAACCAGAGCCAGAGGGTCCAGAGAAGCAGCATCAGTGCTGAGGCAGAGTGGAGCTGGAGCTGGAGCAGTCTGGAGCCGGGTGCAGTGAGCAGCTGGGGAGAGCGAGGGGGACCCTGGGCAGTGGGCCCAGCACAGGGAGACACCTCAGCTAAGAGGCTCTGCAGGCTGGACTTGGGGGGGGCATTGTAACCCTGACAGGGCGGGAGCGACGCTGGGAAGAAGAGTCCTGCCACCTAGAGCCTGAGGCATGTGGCCACCGCCAGAGCAAGTGTCCAACCCGCAGCATCCCCGCAGCACAGCCAGAGCCTGAGAAGGAGGCCTGGGACCTACACGGAACAGACTGTGAACTGCCCTGATGTCCAGAAACACTGTTTGTGATGTTCCCTGCCACAGAGCGGGGTGATGTGTTTTCCTTTAACCTTTCCCATTTTCCTTATTCCTTTTGAAAATTAATTGTTAATTAAACAACTTGTATTTGCTTTACATTGTTTGGAATAATCAGTGGGTCAGGGAAGTGCCCAGTGCAGAGAGAGCACCCCGGAGTGGGGACACCCTAGCCCCTGTCCTGGGTGACCACAGCAGGGTTGGGGGTTGAGCCCCCCCAGGAATCCTAGGCCCAGCCTTGTTGGAGTTACGAGCACTCTGCCAGACAGGAGAGTGGAAGGGGAGTTCTCAAGGGCAGGGAGGCCTCTGGGTAAAGGAAGTGGGAGCGAGGAGTCAGATCCGTTTGCTAGCCCATTGCACTGGGGTAGTGCAGAAGCCAGGAAAGTTCCCCACAATAGCGGGACCATTTCCCCGCTTACATAATGATGAGGAAACTGAGGCACAGAGAGGTGTGACATGCCCAAGATCACCCAGCAGGCCAGTGGTAGAGGAGGGAATGGAACCCAGGTCTCCTGAGTCCCAGTCCTGTGCTTGACCCACTAGGCTCCACTGCCAGAGATTTGTTGTTATTATTTATTATTTTGCATGATCGTAGTGGCATGTCCCACGACACTGTTGCGCTAAACTCTGTAAAAACAAAGGGTGAAAAAGCTGCCCCCCAAAAGCTGACAATCCAAGTCTAAGCCATCTGTCTTGGATGGAATAGACACAACAAATCCTGCCTCTTTCTTGGCAGGAGGTTAGATTAGTTCAGTGGTTCTCAGCTAGGGGTACGCAGAGCTCTTCCAGGGGGCACATCAACTCATCTAGCTATTTGCCTAGTTTTACAGCAGGCTGCATCAAAAGCACTAGCAAAGTCAGCACAAACGAAAATTTCACACCATGACTTGTTTATGCTGCTCTGTAGCCTACACAGTACAATATTTATATTCCAATCGATTTATTTTATCATTCTACATGGTAAAAAAGAGAAAGGCAGCAACTTTTCAGTCTATGATTCTAAGACAAGCAATAAGAAGTGGATACAGACAGATTGGGGGAGGGAGGAGGTTTACAAGTAAACGAGACAATATTAGTTAATATGACAGGCAGCGGTATCAGCAGTGACAAACCCACTATTTTCTGCATCTAGCCCATATTCTAATGCTGATACAATCTACAGGATGTCTGTAGTGCTAACACTAACACTGCCCACGTACCACAGGGCTTACTTATCAAAGGGAATTTCCTACTCCAACCAGCTGCTCAGTCCCTTAATGATAATACTTCAAAAATGTAAAGCCATCCGTGTAGGAGCAAAGAAACCAGGCCTTGCAGATAGGCTGGGGGCTCTATCCTGGAATTCTGAAAAAGTCCTGGGGAGCCTTGGTGGGTAATCAGCTGAATGTGAGCTACCAGTGTTCACAGTTCACAAAGGGTGTTGATACCTTGCAGAGGTGTCAGAGAAGGTTCACAAGAACGATTAAAAGGATTAGAAAACCTGCCTGCGAGTGACAGAGAGACACAAGGTGGGTGAGCTGATATTTTTTATTGGAACAATTTCTGCTGGGAGGAGAGACAAGCTTTTGAGGCATCCTGAGTCCTTCAGGGCTAGGAAAGGTTCTCCCAGCGTCACAGCAAAATACAGGGTGCAACAGATTAAGAACATAAGAGTGGCCATACTAGGTCAAGCCAAATATCCATCTAGCCCAGTGTCCTGTCTTCTGACAGTGGCCACTGCCAGGTTGCTTTAGAGGGAGTGAACAGAACAGAGAATCATCAGGTGATCCGTCCCCTGTCGCCCATTCCCAGTTTCTGGCAAAAAGAGGCTAGCGACACTTCAGAGCATGGTTTTGCATCCCTGCCTATCCAGGCTAATAGCCATTGATGGACCCATCCTCCATGAACTCATCTAGTTCCTTTTTGAACCCTGTTATAGTCTTGACCTTCACAACATCCTCTGGCAAGGAGTTCCACGGGTCGACTGTGTGTTGTGTGAAGAAATGCTTCCTTTTGTTTATTTTAAGCCTCCTGCCTGTTAATTTAATTGGGTCACCCCTAGTTCTTGTGCTATGAGAAGTAGTAAGGAACACTTCCTTATCTACTTTCTCTACACCAGTCATGATTTTATAGACTTCTATCATATTCTGTCTTAGTCATCTCTTTTCCAAGCTGAAAAGTCCCAATCTTATTAATTTCTCCTCATATGGAAGCTGTTCCATACCCCGATAATTTTTGTTGCCCTTTTCTGAACCTTTTCCAATTCTAGTATATCTTTTTGAGATGGGATGAGCAGATCTGCACACAATATTCAAGATGTGGGCATGCCATGGATTTATATAGAGGCAGTATGATATTTTCTGTCTTATTCTCTATTTCTTTCCTAATGATTCCAAACATTCGGTTCGCTTTTTTGACTGCCACTGCACATTAAGTGGATGTTTTCAGAGAACTAACCACAATGACTCCAAGATCTCTTTCTTGAGTGGTAACAGCTAATTTAGACCCCATAATTTTGTATGGATAGTTGGGATTATGTTTCCCAAAGGGCATTACTTTGCATTTATCAACATTGAATTTCATCTGCCATTTTGTTGCCTGTAAGTAGCATAACTAGTTAGCACACATGGAAAGGGACCATTCAAGGTGGAATGGCCCATTAACACCTCTGCAGTCACAGGACAAAAAGGGCAGTTGAAGGGTTAGCAGGCTACCGATTGTTGTAATAAGTCATAAATCCGGTGTCTCTGTTCAGTCCAGGATTTTTTGTGTCTAGGCTATGTCTACACTACAACCGGATCGATGGGGGTCGACTTAGGAGGTCTAATGAAGACCTGCCAAATCGACTGCAGATCGCTCTACAATCGACTCCAGTACTCCACCCCGAATGAGAAGAGTAAAGTAAGTCAATGGGAGAGTGTCTCCCGTCTACCCAGTGCGGTGTAGACACCACAGTAAGTCAACATAAGCTACGTTGACTCCAGCTACGTTATTCACATAGCTGGAGTAGCGTCACTTAGGTAAACTTTCTGTGGTAGTGTAGACATAGCCTACCAGAGTAATGAATTTAAGCTCCCAGGCTCAGTTTTTTTAAGGCGCTGTGCAGGATTCCTTTGCAGAGGAGCACTGAGAGGTCAGATATGGAGTGATCACTCTGTGAAAAGTGTTCATCCACAGGTGACAGGGTGTTTTTGTTTGTTATCATTTTCCTGTGTGAGTTCATTGAAGAACATAGTGATTGTCTGGTTTCATCCACATAGTTGCAACTGGGTCATATCATTATAGTGATAAGAGTCAAGGAGTTCAATCTATTTAGCTTAACAAATAGAAGGTTGTGAGTATCTACCAGGGGGAAAACATTTGATAATGGGCTTTTCACTCTAGCAGGCAAAAAGATCAAACAAGATCCAGTGGCTGGAGGTTGAAGCTAGATGAATTCAGACTGGAAATAAAGTGCAAGATATTTAACAGTGAGTGTAATTAATCATTGGAACAACTTACCAAGGGCTGTGGTGGATTCTCCATCACTGGCCATTTTAAAATCAAGACTGGATGTTTTTCTAAGGGCTTGTCTACACTACAGGTTATGTCGGTATAACTTTTGTTGCTCAGGGCTGTGAATAAGCCAAGCCCCACCCCAAACAAGGTAAATTACACCAGCCCTAAGCACCAGTGTATGACGAGCTTCTCCCACTGACATAGCTACGGCCTCTTGTCAGCATAAATACAGCTGCACCACCACAGCGCTTTTAGTATAGACTAGTCCTAAAAGACCTGCTGTAGTTCAGATCAGAATGATTTTGGGGAAGTTGCATGGTGTTTGCTACACCGGAGGTACAGATGATCACAGTGGTCCCTTCTGGCTTTGCAATCAATATATTATGGGGAACTACAAGTCCCACAAGGCACTGCAGCGACATTTGGGACTCTTAAATATTTTGGGTTTGATTTTTTTTTTACCAACCTGACATTTTCACAGAGGAAAAAGAAACCATTTCCCAGCACTGGTCTTCACCCCTAGGGGCAGCTGTCGAGTGTGGACACTGAGTAACAACATTCTGAGGCGGGTCCACATATCAAGAGGGTGCAAGTCAGGGGGTTGCCATCACAAGCTAGATCTGAGAGACGACATCTTTCAGCACCTATTGCAAGTGGAAGAAGGTGCGCAGAGTCCACACAGGAAGGAAAAAACCAAACCCATAAGGTCATTTGTGGGTTAAGTTGGGGTCTGTGTGGTAAGGTAATTTCCAGTCAGACTGCAGACCTCACTGACCAATACCTGCATAGAAACAGACTTTGAAACAGAGTAGCTGAGTCTGTTCTAAAAATACTGCCTGCTTTTAGCACTAGGGAAATGACTAGTGTGGAGGTACATCGCCAGGCCAAAGGCGCAAGAACAGACTCAGTCCCTCCTCACTGTGCTATCCGAGCCCCTCACCTAAACTGATAATAATCCCTAGCTCCTAGCTAGCACTTTTCATCTATAGAGCACCAAGCGCTCACAAAGCAACGCCAGTGTTATTATCCCTATTTTACAGATGGGAAAACTGAGTCACAGAGTAGGGCCCATGGCCCAAGGTCATCCAGCTGGCAGAACTGAGGCCTCCTGAGTCCCTCTCCATTAGCCACCAAGCCACACTTTCTCTCAACAGGAGGACCAGTCTACAGACGGGAAACTGAGGCACGATGGTTGAGGGTTTTTTTCCTGATGCTGCCAAAGTCAACCTATGGAACTCCTTACCAGAGAATGTTGTGAAGGCCAAGACTATAACAAGTTCAAAAAAGAACTAGATAAGTTAATGGAGGATAGGCCCATCAATGGCTGTTAGCCAGGATGGGCAGGGATGGTGTCTCTAGCCTCTGTTTGCCAGAAACTGGAAATGGGTTACAAGGGATGGATCACTTGATAGTTGTCTTGTTCTGTTTATTCCCTCTGGGGCACCTGGCTCTGGTCACTGTTGGAAGACAGGATACTGGGTTAGATGGACCTTTGGTCTGACCCAGCATGGCAGTTCTTATGTTCTTAAAGGGAAACAGTCCACTTTAAGTGTCTCACCCAAGGGCACAAAGAGAGCCTGTGGCAGAGGTGGGTACCTCGATCCCTTGCGTCCTGGATCAGCACCTCTCCTCCCATGGAAAGCAGAATGAGTTTTGTCTGAAAAGAGAAAGAATCAGGGCTCCTGATGCCACAGTTCCTGTTGGCCAGTGACTGGCAGTGCTGCCTCTGAAAGAATCTGCATTTTATTCTTCAAATGTTCATGTGAGTGAATTCACTTAGGGGCTGATTAGAACCAAGCCTGGGGAGTTGGCCGATGCCATGCTAACTTCTCCCATACAAATGTAGCTTTGCCACGCCCATCAAACCCAATGCACAAGGCCCCGATGTCTCAGCCTTGGGTCATCTCACCCACATTTCTGCCAGTGCACTTCAGTCCAGCCCTGCCACTGGGAGAGCCAGTTACGCCACTCGTGTTCTGCACGTAGTTTTCTTTCCCAAGGAGTTACCTACCCCTGTGGGGTGAACATGGTCTGCATGGATTGATGAGCTTGCGCTGCGCCCCAGAGTTCTTCTTGTTCCGGGACACTCCCAATTCTGGGGCACCCCCTTCCCAAGCACGCTTGTCCCAAACTGGGGCTCCCCTGCAGGCTGGAAACGGAAATAGCGACTCATCAATGAGTCTGGAGTCTTCTTCGCTCTTGCTCCTTCCTGCCTTTCCACCCTTCTTGTCTTTTCTTGCCGTTTCGTCCACGCTTCCCTCTCCTTCAAAGCTGTGGAGGGGTCTCCAGCAGCACATGGGTGTGGGCAGGTGCAGTGGCTGAGCAGAGAAGGGGTTTGCCGAGGCCTGTAGCGGTGAACATGAGCAGCTCCCACAGCTGGCTAAATTTGGGACACTGAGTTAGCAGGGAGGGAAGTGGCCTCAAATATACCTTCTCTCATGCTGCCCCTTATGGGATCACCAAACCCTGTTACCAGCTTGCCACCCAGGCCTCATTCTAAGCCCTCTAACAGCTCACTCGGCTGTCATCTGCATAAGCAACGACCTTCACACATACACTGAGCAACTGTAGGAACCTGTTAGTGTTACCCTCATCCTTCCTCTCGCCTGGGCCCGTGGGCGACCCTCACTTGGTGTCTCAGAACTGAGCGTACGTGGCCAGTGCTGGGAGGCAGGGGCACGGCTCGTTTATGGGGAGTGCCAAGTGCCAGGGGATTGGGGGGAAAAAGAAATAACAATTGTTCTCCCCACAGGACGGACCCAGTCGTTGGCCTCTTCACTTCCAAGCCACACTTTGGCTCAGCGGCAGCGGAGCGATGGCTGGATTGGGTCTAATGGAAACTTAACTTGAATTTCCACCCCCGCTGGTTTTGGGTGGCCATCGAGTTGGCTGTCACAACGCTGATATGAGCGGAGACGTCTGCAGGGCCCTCGGGGGCGTATAAAGGTGAGAAGGACCCCTCAAAACTCAGCCCCCACTGCTTGGGGGAACCCAGTCACTTAACACCTGGTTCTAAACGACTGTGACTCACGCTCAAATTCACCTCGCTGCAGCAGAGCAGCCGCTCCCGTGAAAGGAGGATTCACGCCCAGCGTCCATCGACCGCACCAGTTGTGTAGACATGGGAGCATCGACGCATGGGCCTGGCCATCCCAAAACCGTTGGGAAAGAAAGGGCAACGTGTCTGGATTCAAGATGGCTGACCCCAGCAGGAAACTGCCACTGAACCATTGAACGCTTTATTGTCACGGCCATTTTGAAGGCAGAACTTCTCGTGTCGGGGGCTCGCTGCCCAACAGGACGGCTTTCTGTCAGCGCCTCGGAGGCACTGGACTGCCCCTGCCTCTGGTGTCAATTGCTCTTGGGTAAGGAGGTGAGACCTGCTAATGAAGGAAGTCCCCAACACAGAGATAGGATGGAAATTCACTAGCCCCTAACAGGTGCTACTTCCTGATTTAAAAGGCACCACTTGCCTTGGATTGCACGTATATCTCAGCGGTTGCCCTTCCACACAACGTCTCTTGCTGGGTGCTGTCATCTTTTGCTGTTTGGACCATGACTGAGGAAATTATCTACACGGATATAAATGTTCTGGAAGATCCATCCCCTGCCTGCCAACCCTCTCCCCTTAAACACCATGGTAAGTGTATTCGATTTTATTCTCCTCCTAAGTTCGGGATTCCGCTTTCCACACATGTATTTATTAAAGTTTAGCCAGCAGAGTTCAGAGAGCAATTCCGTAGCTACCAGGCGGTGTTCAGCACCCTAGAAAAAGCTTGTCCTGGTATCTTCCAGTCTTTGGCATAACACAGAACACTTGATTTCTCTTTACAGCCACATGAGTGTATAAATATCACTGGAATCTTTGCAACTAGGAACTTCCTTTACACTCACATGCCAGGGCAGTAAAATGTAATAACAGCTTTTATACATCTTCTGGGGGATTTCAGTAAGTTATACTGATACCCCAGTTGGGGATCTGGCCCAAAGGGTCTAGCTGGGAGTGAGAAAAAAAGGAAGGGGCAAGTTCAGGGTGGCAATTGAGCACGAACACCCTGAGAGACTCAGTGAGCAGAATTTGATGACTGGATTTGGAGGGAGGAGCCAAGTTCCTGATGCTGGTGACCCCAGTGTAAACCCAGTGTAGGGGATCCCGGAAGATATTGTCACAGTGTAAGCTAGGGCTTGCACTTTCTCAAGGAGAGGTTATTAGCGGACAGAAGTTGCTAGCAGCTGCTGCTTTTAACCGGATAAAATTGCTTTGTGTGGGAAGCCTCGGTGTTTTGGAGAACTGCAGACCATCTGCAGAAAGTCCCTGGCCCGAGGCCAGGGGAGGCAGCCATTGCTGATGGAAAGTCCCTTATTGTATATGTAAAGGCTAGTTTGCATGCTATTAGCATGATGCTATAATTGTTGAGGGCTAGAGCTTGCGCATTGAACTTCGCACCTGACCGAGCTGTTCGGACGTTGGACTCCCCAAGCCAGTGGCAGCAACGCGTGGAGTTCCCATTGCGGGTGTGTCACTTAACCTTCATTAAAGCCAATTAATTCACCTGTGTGTGTGGGCCTCATCCTTGCAGAGCATCCAGGCACGTAACACCCGGTAACCCCACTGCAGTCCTCGGCCTTAGGTTCAGGTTCTGAATTAGTGCAACGGAGATGAGAATCCAGAGCCAGGACAAGATGATGCAGGGCGAGCATGGCAGAGACAGGCATTGAGGCTGCAATGAAACTAGCGAGGGAGTCCGACCGGGGCTGGGATGGATGGAAGTTGTGTAGAAGGGTGGAAGGGACAGAAGGACAAAGTGAGGTTATCCCAGTGGCTGCCATTAGATGTGTTCACATCTGAACTGGCTGAGGAGAAATGTGTCTCTTCCCTTTTACTAGAAAAGTGAAATGTCGGTTGATTTAGAAACTGTTTAGATCTCCCAGCTCAAAGGCTCAAAGAAAATCCAGATTCCATTAATCGTAGGGCAAAGAATGGGCCCAATTCATCACTGTTGGTGTAGGGAATTCTAAAGTGTATCTCTCCCTGCCAGCTAAGCCCATTGTGTGCGCGTCTGTGTGTGTGTGTGTGCGTGTGTGTCTCTGTGTGTGTCTGCATGTGTGTGCGTGTCTCTGTGTGCGTGTGTGTGCATGCGCATCTGTGTGTGTGTGTGAGAGCTCGTGTCTGTGTGTATGTGCATGTGTGTCTCTGTGTGTGTGTGTGTGCACATCTCTGTATGTGTGCACGCGTTTGTGTGTGTGTGCGCATCTGTGAGTGTGTGTGCACATTCACCCCTTCACACCAGTGGGGGAGGATGTTTTGTGCAGCTGCCACCTGTTCCCACAGCAGAATTTCCATCAGGGTTCACACCGCTAGAAACTGACAAAACCTCACAACGAATTTAGCCCGATGCCTGTGTAGGAGGCTCAGCCCGAGGGGTACCTATTATTACAAGCCAGCACAGATCTCACCTCTGAATCAAGTTGTTTTGTTCAACATCACCAGTGATCACAAGTCACACCAGCACATAGCGAAGCGGACACGAGGAGTCTAAACAGATGCTGAAGGGTTCTGCTTTGTGGCCCAGCACTGAAAGCAGAAACTCAGCCAACAAGCAGGATGCTGAACGCAAGACAGGAATAGTATGTTTAGATACAATTCAAATCTGACCCATTGACTGCAATGGATTATGTGTCCGTTTGGTATATAGCCCCAAATCACTCCTGGTGCTGGCAGCTTTTCTCATGGGCTGACTGGACAGGACAGCAGCGGGGACAGGAAGATTAAAACCACTGCTCAAATCTGACCCACTTTTCCAATAGTTTCACGGTGCTCCAGAAATAACAGTCCAACACTCTGGCCAGCCAGTCAATGGGGAAGTCCTCAGAATAGTGTATCCCTGTTTGACAGCTTTACAACTGGCTCCAGCAGCACACTGCCTTCATGTCTACACTGCAAAGAAACACCTGTGGCACTAAGTGTCAGAGCCCAGACCAAGTGATTCAGGCTGCAGGACTAAAAATTGCAGTATAGATGTCCAGGTTTGGCCTGGACCCTAGGCTCTGAAATCCCATGAGGGTCTCAGAGCCTGAGTTCCAGCCAGAGCATCTACACTATTATTTTTGATCCCACAGCCCAAGCCCCATGAGCCCAAGTCAGTCGATCCAGGCTCTGAGATTTGGCATGGCGCATTTTTGTTTGCAGTGTAGATAAGCGCATATGCCTCTTTGTTTAACACGTCCTTAAGTAGCTACAGAAAGTGCTTCCCTGAATATTGCATCTCACAGATCTCCGGGGATTTGCACGCAGGCATGGGTTCGTTCTGTGGATTGCTTTGGCTGGCGACGTGATCCTGGCTACAGCGGTAATTGCACTGGGCATTCAGGGTGAGTAGCTCAAGGCCTGCTATCCATTGGAACAGGTCCCTCGTGACTGCAGTTGGTTGGGACATTTTCAACGGAACGGTTTTCCATTGGAAAATGCAGTTTCATCAGAATGAAAGAGTTTTGGGGGAATGTGTCAATGTCTATAAAATCGTCACCAGAAAAACATCCAAACAAATCTTTACATTTTCTCATTGAGTTTCAATAATGTTTTGTTTTGATGAGGTAAACATGTTTCATTTTGACTTATTTTGTTTCAGTAAGGTAAAAATGTTCCATTTCGATAAGGTAAAGGTTTTGTTTTGACTTTCCTATTTTGATTCATTTTGTTTCTGCATTTATAGTCTATAAAAAAGCAAAATGTGAATGATATATTTATAGTTCCAGATGTTACACATTTAATATCATGTTGAATATGACATGAAAATGTTTTGGCTTGTCATAACGAAATGCCTTTTGACATTATCGAAACCAATGTTTCTGAACAGAATTTTTTTTTCAGAGTTTTCATTTTGCGGGAAAGGTCAAAATTTTGACTTTTCATTCCAATTCAGAATGAAAACAAATTTCTAAATGTTGGAAATGGAGAATCTGTTAGCTGACTAACTCTTCAGCAACGTAGCCCCAATTCTCCTGTCCCGGTATAGTTCCCTTGAAATTTTGCTCCACTTGTCAGTAGATAACTGGAAGCCTCATCACGGCCGGGGCAAAGTGTTACAAGAACAAGGTCCAGTCTGAGCTTTGTTCCTGAAACTCAGTTCATCCAGTTGGGGGGAAACGTCATCTTTGTCAAATATCATTGCCCCTTTGGTCTGAATGGTTCGCTGCTGTCCATGGCCATCAGGAGAAATCAATATGAGTCAGGTCTGTTCTTAGTGTTGTCTTGTTTATTTAACAAAAACATGCACCAAGTCCTGTTTCTCTGATCACAGGAGAAACAAATAGCAGCAGGAAGTCTCTTTGCTCAGAAATCCCCAAGCCTGCCTCTCCACTGAACTCTGTGCCCAAGAAGTTCTGTCCCCGTGCTTCCTCTCAGGCGTCATGCTCACACCTGCTTCTCCTGGCTCCTTCCCTCCAACACACACAGGCTACAGCCAATAACTTAGCCCCTGCGTTTCCAACCAGGAAACCTTTCCACCCACCTGGCTTAGCTCTGAGCTGGCACGTGGCCTGTTGCAGTGGGTGGTGACCTCTGCTGCTTGCAGCTGTCTCTGCCATATAAGGGGGCTTAATTGCCCCTTTTGTTGAGGTTGAAGGAGGTTGCTTAGCTCCCCACTTGCTTTCATTAGGCAAGCGATTGTCCTTGGGTCAAACACCCCCTGGATGAGAACTTTCAATATCATGATATGAAGGAAAACATGGAATGGATTAGAATATTCATTGACAAAGCCCTTCCTTCCTTCCTGCTGCGCTCCATCACCTCTGTCCCTACCAGGGTCAACAGATGCTCCTTGGTAATTTTTCACATCATCACATTCTCACTGTTCAGATCCCTAAATAGTGATGATCATTCCACTTCCTTACCCCTTTGCTGGGTGCTGGCAGATTTCAGGGTCTGGCAGGTCAGTTTCCTGTCTGGAGGAGAGACTGGTAATGCAGATCCAGGATATTTCCTAGTGCCATTTGTTTATTTACTAGATAGATGGTGGGGGGTATATAGGGATAGATAGATAGGGAGTGGGTGCATGGGGATAGATAGATGATATCTTGGCTACTGGTTGTAAACTGCTCCCTGGCAATGCCCCCTTGCAGAAGCCCCAGTGCCGGTCACCAAGAAGCCGGTATCCTCTGTGTCTCTTGCATTCTCACCCTGTTCCTCATTCCTGACTTGGCCCTGGGGAAACCCCCATAGTCTAAGCCACTCACCTAGGATTGCATGGTCTGGACCGGTGCCCTGGCCATTATCCCTCATTAGGGCCAGGTGCTGTACAGCACAAGGGACCTTGGGAAAGCCCTGGGGCCCCTGGGAGCTCGTACATCAGTGACCCCTAAAGTGCACAACCTGAGCTCCTGCGGCCATAACAGCAGCAGTAACAACCACTCACTTGCCTGCTGCTCGGAAGTTTTCCAGGGCCGCTCCCTGCAGACGGACACTGACGCAGTCTTATCGGTCCCTGAGAACGGCAGTGTCACTCAGAGACACTCCCCTGGCAGAGAATGCAACAGGAGCCTGGAGGACTTCGTGTCTCGTCTGAAGCAGAGTCTGTGTCACTCAGCCCAGAGCCCCACTGCAGGTAACCACAACTCGCTGTAGCCCTGAGCCACTCGGCATGTTCCATGCACCACGCAGGCGGAGGGGGGCCTGTTTGAAGGAGGCAGGCCATGGGCAGGCCAGCCTGCTAGCCTCTCTGCTCCTCCCATCCCAGTTCTCAGGGGGCCCAGGAGATTTTCTCCCACTCAGGGAGGCTGGGGGGTGCTGTGGATGGGGGATGCAAAAGGGGCTCTTCTCCCATATTTCCTCCAAGAATAACAAATACGTTAAGGGCTGTTATAGAGATAATGGGGATCAGTTGTTCTCCATGACCACTGAAGGCAGGACGAGAACTAACGGGCTTCATCTGCAGGAAGGGAGAATCAGGTTAAATATTGGCAAGGACGTTCTAACTCTGAGGGTAATTGAGCTCTGGAACAGGCTTCCAGGGGAGGTTGTGGAACTCCTATCACTGGAGGTGTTTAAGAACAGCTTGGACAAACACCCATCAGAGACGATCTAGGTTTACTTGGTCGTGCTCAGCGCAGGAGGGGCTGGACTTTATGACCTCTCACGGTCCCATCCAGCCCAACGTTTCTATGAGTCTGTGAGAAGTGGTGCTGCTGAGAGACTGTCTCCTTCCTCTAACCTCAGGCCAGGAGAAGATGAGCCTGGGACATCTTTCCCCATCCCCACCAACAGGAGGGAGGGCAGAAGTGGATCATGGAGGTGGGGCAGAAACATGGATATTAGCATCTGGCACCAGATCCCAGCAGAGGCCAGGCCATCAGAGAAAGCACTGGCCAGGGATTGGAGACATGGCCATATCCGACCTCCCCCATCCAAGTGGGTTCAGAGGAAGGAAATTTCTTTCCAAGCCTCCTCAGCAGTGGCTGGAGGTAGGGCAGACATTGGGTGCCTGAATTCCCAGTCTGGTGGCATCAAGGCAAAGCGGGACGTGCTGGCTATGGACAGACAAGTAAATACTTTTGTAGTCTAATTTGGACAATGTTTGCTGGCCAACTAGCACCAATGGCAGATACCTCTCAGTGGGGATTGTGGGGCACAGTGACCTACAGTGGTCAGTCAGGGCAATTGGCAGGATGACAGAATGTGTGAATAATTGATTTTTCATTTCAGGGGCTGAACGAAAAAAGCGGGCTAAGGGGGGCAGGGGGGAGAAAAAATAAACAACAGTTCAGTTCAAACCAAAACTGGATTTTTTGGAAAATTTTCAATGTATTGAAAAAAATGAAAAAAGCTTCATTTTGGCTTAATTTTGTCAACCTAAAACTATTGTTTTTCATTTTTCTGGGATATTTCGCCCTTTTAAAATGTATTTATTTTTTATAATAGCCAGACTGGAAGCTGAAATACTTTTTCAAAATGAGGTCGAAATGACACATTTTGATATGGTTGAAATGAACCATTTTGTCTTTTTCCAGGGGAAAAAAAGAAGTTGAGGCCAAAATGATTTGTGGAATTCAACCCAAAATTGTGAATAGTTGGAGTGCAAAAGAGGGCATTATTTTGCAAATTCACTATTTGCTTAATTCCCCCCCCCCATTGTCATCATCTAGTCCAGCAGTTCTCAAAGTGGGGGTCAGAACCCCGAAGTGGTCGCGACCCTATTGTAATGGGGTCACCAGGGCTGGCGTTAGACTTGCTGGGGGCCAGGGCCAAAGCCCAAGCCCCACAGCCTAGGGCTGAAGCCTGAGGATCTCAGCCCTGGGTGACATGTCTCAGGCTTTGGGCCCCCACCCCTGGGGTGGGGAGGCTAGGAAGGGCTCAGGTTTTGGTCCTCCCACCTGGGGTCATATAGTAATTTTTGTTGTCAGAAGGGGGTCGCAGTGCAATGAAGTTTGAGAACCGCTGAGCTAGTCTGACCTCCTGTATGACACAGGCCAGAGAACTGCCCAAATTAATTCCCAGAGCAGATTTTTCAGAAAAACACCCCATCTGGATTTTAAAATTGTCAGGGAAGGAGAATCCACCATGACCCTTGGTAAATGGTTCCTCACTGGTAAAAATTTACACCTTATTTCTAATCTGAATTTGTCTAGTTCCATCACATTATACATCTCTGCTAGACCAAGAGCCCATTATGAAATATTTGTTTCCCACATAGATAATTACAGACTGTGATCAAGTCAGCCCTTAACCTTCTCTTTGATCAGCTAGATAGCTCTAGCGCTTTGAATCGATCACTGTACAATAGGTTCTCTAATCCTCTGATCGTTCTTGTGGTTCTTCTTTGAACTCTCTGCAGTTTATCAACATTGTTTTTGATCAGCACAAAGTAGCAGCTGCCCTTAATGAATTATAAAATTAAATTAAAATAAAATCACAGAATCTTTCAACGTATTATGACACGTCATGAAACAATGTACAAAATAATACCAATCCTATAAAAATAAGAATCCATAAAATAAAATTCAAAGTGAAATTTTGAACTGTTCGGAGCTGAACATTTCCCACAATAAAAAAACTTGTTATTCTGGACCTCTTTTCTGTGAGAATATGTGTCAGAATTGACACGGTTTCATGAGAACATTTTGTTGAAACAGCTTTTCTAATGGAAAACGGTTTTCAGTAGATGGTTAAATATTGAAAAAGACTCCGGATGGGATCACCGATAGTACCTAACTCAGTGAGATTTGTACCCTCTCTGAGCTGTTCTAAGCACACACGTTCCCTGGGGCTAAGAATCATTAATGCTGTGTCTTGCCACATCTCTCTCCAGACAGCTCCAGCTGCAAACTCTGCCCCATGGACTGGCTGTCACACAGGGGAAAGTGTTTCTGGTTTTCCAAAGACAGCAAAAACTGGACCGAGAGCCGTGCTGACTGCTCAGCAAAGAGCTCTCGAAAGCTAGTGATCCAGGACCAGGAGGAGATGGTAACGTAAAACAAAGGGGGCTAGACTTCTGCTGGAGGGGGTCACTGGTTACATGGTACCAGATATGCAAGAGGTGAAGGAGCAGGGAGAGCCCCAACCCCGTCTGTCCCCCACTGCCTCTGCGTATTCCTCCTCCTGCCTCATTCTGATGGATGTCCCCTCCCCATCAGGATCCACGCTGGGGAACAGCAGGGTGGGAGGCAGAGAGGTATATTAACTGCTCTGCGTGTGATTTTCAGAAGCTCAAAAGAAAGCATAACTCCCTGTCAATGGGGTGACAAGTGACTGTCACTGTTACTTTTGCTCCTAATTCCCATAGACACTTGGCATTCCCACCCTGTGTCATCTAGCCCTGAGCCCCGTTTACATGAGCGCTCTCACTAGTGTCGCTGCACGGATGGTAGAAACGCTGGGACATTATAACAACAAAAGGAATTCTAGTGTAGACAAATCCTGAACACTCAAAAGCCTGTTCGAGAACAGTCTGTCCAGTTTGCTGGCTGAAGCAAAGAACCCTAGAGCTCTAGCAGGTTGTCCTCACCCTCTGTCTTCACCCTGCAGGAGTTCATACAGAACGTCACACGGGGTAAATATCACGTCTGGCTCGGGCTCAGTGTTACATCTGCAGAGAAGAACTGGACCTGGGTGGACAGCTCCGTGTTAGACCAAACCCTGTGAGTGTTGCCTGGTGGTTGCTGTTTTATTTTTTGTGAGCACATGTAATGGCACCATCTGGTTTAGCTATTCATAGGCCTTGAACACATGCAGCAGCCGTGTATCTAAACAAACCAAACTGCAAGATTCCTTCAGCTCCAGGGCCAGCTCTGTGAATGCAGAGACTCCAGCACAGGCATAGGCAACCTATGGTACGTGTGCCGAAGGTGGCACATGAGCTGATTTTCAGTGGCACTCACACTGCCTGGGTCCTGGCCACCGGTCTGGGGGACTCTGTATTTTAATTTAATTTTAAATTAATCTTCTTAAACATTTGAAAAACCTTATTTACTTTACATACACCAATAGTTTAGTTATATATTATAGACTTATAGAAAGAGACCTTTTAAAAACATTAAAATGTATTACCGACACGCAAAACCTTAAATCAGAGTGAATAAATGAGGATTTGGCACAGCACTTCTGAAAGGTTGCCTACCCCTGCGCAACTACAATGGTGATTTTTTTTGTCAGTGACCAGTAAATTCACTGGAAAAAATAGTGCATTTTTAGGGCAATTTAACTGTTTGTGAAGTCAACCCAAATGAACAAATAGTTCTGGCTGCCCATTTTTCCCCACCAAAAAGTTAAAATGGTTTGCTTGACTGTTTGAAATGCAGTGTTGCAACTTTTCATTCTGAAATGATGCTTTGTTTCAAAATGTAGCGGTGTGTTAAAAAAATGTAATAAGTTCCCAGAACAATACAAAAATAATGCAAATATATAAATATTTGCATTTCATTTAATGTAGGGATGTTTTTTGACTCGTGATGATTTTTTTTTCCTGTTCAGTTTTTCATTCCAGAAAGAAAAACCAAGGGGGGGGGGGGAAAAATCAGTTTTGGTTTGAACCAAGCAATTTTTTTTTTCAGTTTAGCTCCCAAACTGGGAAAAAAAAATCAATGATTTGCTAGCGTGGATTACACAGAGCTCATGAAAGAATTCAAACTGCCCATTGGATTAGAATGAAGACCCAACTACTCTAGGCTCCTGTCATTTAATCTAAGCACAATAAGGACAAATTTGTCCCTGATGTAATCAACTCCACTGATTTCGGCAGAGTCACAGAGGCTCTGAATTTGGCTCATTGGCTTCCTTTCTCCTCTGTTTTACAGGTTCCCAGTAACAGGTCCTACTGACGTGAACAGTTGCGGGGTGATAAAAGGGAATCGGATTCACTCTGAAACCTGCAGTGCTGAATTCAAATGGATTTGCCAGAAGGAAGCCATACAGCTATAAACAGTGGCATTAGAGACACTCGTTCCTGTAACAGACCAGTACGCTGCCTTGGGTTTCAGTCTTCGGGCCAGACTTCCAGGAGCGGATGTGCCTGTGGAGACATGTACGTGCATCCTCAAACCAGCTGTTTGTATCTTCAGCTCGGGTAAATGCATGTGCAAATCAGGCCCAAGGGCAAAGGAGCATCTAATGGACGTAAACACTGCACCACTGACTCTGTTTCAGCAAGAACACGCCTCTTCCTCCCCCTGTATCCCCTTTCACCATCATTGATTCCCTGGCTCCATCCCTTCCTCCTTCACCCCTTTTTATTCACCCCCAATGCCTCTTCTGCTTTCTGCCTCTCAGGCCAATACTTCAATTCCCTTGTTCTCCACCTAGCTCAGTGGGAGGGACACTTTCACATCCTTGTTCTCCTGGATCTGGTCTCTCTGCCATCTCTCCTGGGTCTTCTCCTGCTTTTCTGACTATTCCTCCTCCAGCATCCCCTTGACAAGCTTGGAACTTTTTTAACCTAAGGTTTTTCAAATCAGGTGTTTCATGGAAGCCGACAATGGCTTTTGAACAGTTTCAGTTTTGATGAATTGGCATTTTCTGACCAAAACAAATCAGAACATTGCTAACCACGACTATGCATTTCTCATATTTTTTGTGAATTTTGCATCATTTGTAATTTCTAACCACCTCTCTTCATTTTCCATTTTTAATAAATTATCAACATTTTGTATAGCTTATAACCTTTCATTTTCAGAATAAGGATATTTTAATGTTTTTGGCAGCGTAGTCACATGGTGGATTTTTATTTAATTATTTTTTTAAAAATTATTTTACAAAATGAAAGCAATAAACAACAAATGTTCAAGGGAAAATTTGCTAAAAATAGTGGTAAAATTTAAAAAGAAATTATTTTAAATGAAAAATACTAATGTCGAGAAAAGGACATTTTTGACCAAAAAATCCCCCAAACAAACCAATTTATATTTCAAAAATAGTGACTAAATACAACTTTTAAAAATTATAAAAATTGATATTACTGATCTCTGAAGGGATAACTTAGTGGTTTGAGCATTGGCCTGCTAAACCCAGGGTTGTGAGTTCAATCCTTGAGGAGGCCATTTGGGTATTGGTCCTGCTTTGGGCAGGGGGTTGGACTAAATGATCTCTTGAGGTCCCTTCCAACCCTAATAATCTATGAAAGAGCAACAAAAATTAAAACTACCACCCCTGTACATCACACATAAAAAGACTTATTTTACTGCTTTTTATACATTGTACATAGCCACCAGATTTCACTGCTCTCAAAAACGCAACAGGACTTGCCTTTCTCTCTATAAATGGGAAAATGTAATGCCATAAACTAGCATTAAATGGGAAAATAGTCAAATTGCAACACAGCTCTGTGTTATCTACAGCTCAAAACATGTTCACCTTTTGGGAATTAGAAAGCTCATATGTGGGTGCTATATGCCGGAAGATGGCACTGTGGTTGTGTGTCTGTGCAACCCAGCACAATGGGGCCCTGATCTGCGTGTCTGTGCAGAACCCGGCATAATGGGACCCATATCTTTACTGAGGTCACCAGGTCTATATAATATACATAATAATATCTGGAAGCTGGCTGGGCTCTGGATTTTCTAGCAGACATTGATAACAACAATACATTAGATGGCAGAGGTCCATAGTGTTGAATGTCCACAACCACAGTATATGGCTTTGTTCTAGGAGTCTGTCACAGGACGATTATTGATCTGGTGCAGCCAGCTTAATTGTGGGTGGGACAAACTGTACCCCTATGTTCATCCTTTTTACACGCTAATGATAATTTTTGTACAAAGTATGCCTTGTGAGGTATCATTTGAGAACGCATAATCTGCTGAACATTATTGTCCGGGTAAAATATTTGCAGTATCATTGTTTGTCTATGTATAAGATTATATTGTATAGCATTGCTGACATATTCCAGACTTAGAAAATCAGGCCCAAACCTGTTCTTCGGAGACAAAGACACACTGGTGCCCCAGGCAGATATCAGCATAATCAAATGAACTATCATGGACTATCACCTAGTTAAGTGGCCATTTTTTGGCAGGAAGAAGAGTGTGAGCAAGAATTTTACATATTGGCAATGGAAACAGCTGGACGTCCTGTGTTAGCAGACTGTCTGTTGCCTGAACCCCAGCTGGAGATAATCCTCAAAGAAGGGAGAATTGTATAAAAACAGAAAACAAACAAAACACAAATTACTTCCCTCTCCTCATCTCAACTCATGGCAGCTACAATGTTTGAAAGACAAAGGAAGCATCATTGAACTATGTGGGAGGTCCTGGCTGAAGCAATCCAGCCAGACTGCTGTAAGCTTATTGGGAGAGAAATTTTTTTGCTTTTAAGTTCATTTAGCTTGTTAAGCATTAGCATGTGGTTTATCTTTTTATTTTCTTTGTAACCAATTATGACTTTTATGCCTCAGTACTTGTAAATCACTTAAAATATATTTTTCTATAATAAACTTGTTTTATCTAAACCCAGGGAGTCCAGGAATCATGCATGTCACACGTGCACCAGCTCCTGAGAGTGGCTTCTCATTCTGGCCTGCGGAATGGGCAGAGTTCATTTTTGCTGACGGAGTTCATGAGAATACCAGTGACTCCTCTAGCTCAGCACCTACCGAACTCTTCCTTTGGGGCTGAAAACTGTCATGTCTGAGCTCTTGCCTAAAGGTGATTTTTTTTTGGTGAAGTCTAAGCAAAGGCAAAAAATGGTTCAGCCCAATTTTGATAATGATACAGGTGCAGAGGCAGTGAAGTGGAGTCAGAGTGACAGTGAAATCTGCATTATTCACAACTCCTCAGTCTATTTTGAACAACAGGATTTAATTGTATTAATTTCAAAGAGGGAACTAATGGAAATACCCAGGAGCAGTGCCAGAGTTTCTGGCACCCTAGGCAGAATTCTGGGGGCGGCATTTTGTGCACTCCCCACGGGGCACGCGGGAGCTTCTGGTTCCACTCCGATCGCGCTGCCGCAGAAGGACCCTCCGCTGAAATGCTGTAGGCGACAGCGGCAGTCATTGAGCCGCTCAATTGCCTGCTGCTGTTTTCCGTGGCACATCGGCAGAAGGTCCTTCTTCGGCGGCGTGATGGGAGCGGAACCGGAAGCTCCCGTGTGCCCCATGGGGAGCGCACAAAATGCCGCCCCCTGAATCCTGGCACCCTAGACGACCGCCTAGGGTTGCCTAATGGAAGCGCCTGCCCTGGAAATACCCAGGAATATACAGTGAGGCAAAGACACATGTATGTCTCCAGATAAAGGATATGAACAGTAACTAACATTTGCATACTAGTAAGCTAGTTACCTGCTTCTTACACCTTGGAATCAAATGAGTATATAGGGCAATGAATACAATGTGTAAACACGTAACAGAAATTTAGGCTCTATTTTTAGTCTGAGTCTAACAGTGAGGATAATTAACCATTGGAACAATTTACCAAGGATCGTGTTGGATTCTCCAGCACAGGCAATTTTTAAACCAAAATCTCAGCTGCCAAGTCAGTGTCACGTTTTTATAATCGTGCTTGCTCTGGGAAGTGCTCCAACCTGCTCTGAGAGCGGCTCTAACCCAAGCCAGTTTGTACTCAGTGAGCCCTTACTCTCCTCAGACCCAGCAGCCGGGAAAGATGACCATACAAGTCAGTGAATGACTGAAGTTTAACCCTTTCAGTGTATCCCAGGGAGGGCTACAGAGATACCAACAGAGGGGTACTGGAACAGGCCTCTGGAGGGCTGCACACCCCGGATGGCGTGTGAGACTTGGCCAGAAGCTCTCACTGAAAAACTACCTGAGAAATCACCGACAGGGCTCACCGCAAACTGAAAGACTGCAGCCCCTCCCACCCAGAAGGAGGCGTTCATGAGAGATGGATGCGGCACAGTTACAAACAAGATTTAATTTTATTTTGTTTCAAGGAGGTCACGAAAGGCAATACCCACATGAATATACAGTGAGGCAAAGACATGTGGAGGTCTGCAGAGAAAGGCTATGAACAGTAAATAATGTTTGCATAGTAAAAAGAACAGGAGTATTTGTGGCACCTTAGAGAGTAACAAATTTATTTGGGCATAAGCTTTCGTGGGCTATAGCCCCACTTCATCGGATGCATGTAGTGGAAAATACAGTCGGATGATAGATACATAGCTATATAAATAAATAAAAACAGAGAGAGAGAACATGAAACAATGGGTATTACCATACACACTGGAGTGATCAGTTAAGGTGACTTTTTCACAGCTGGGTTGTTTGCCCAAAGAATTTAAACTCTGAATCCTGAGAGAACTGGCCCAAGTGAGTTCAGTCAGGCCGGTTTCCCATTTCTCTGGGACGTATTAAGAGTGTTAAAGCCCTCTGTCTGCACCCCCTTTTGGAGAAGACAGGAGAGACGGTTGTTTTAAAAGCAGCGAGCGGCTGATTTATCAACTATTTAGATCTGTCATCCTAATAATAAATAAATTAAATGAGATCAAACGAAGCAATTCCACATGGATAATCTACCATGGAGCATGGAGGCACTCTCTTAAATGCTCCTTCCCAAGCACTGGGCAGCTCCGGCAGGTAAATTGCTCCACTGAAAAGGAGCCCTGGGGTTGGAAAGTCAGTTCTGGACATCCTGAACATCTGCTGCTCTCCAGCCGCACTGCTCGGCAAAAATCCATACCGCCCGGGGGTCCTGCCCCAGGAAGCAAAACTAAGGTTGAATTCATTTCTAAAAGCTGCAGGGCTCGTCTTTGGCGCAGGAAGAGCCATCAGTTATTAAAAGGTGAGGTCACTGGGTAGAGTAACTTCAAGACGAATTCAGAGCTGTAGTGCATTCGTGGCTTGCACCAGCGGCTTCAGAACACAGGTCAAGAGACCCCCTAGTGGACAGTGATGGAATAACCGACCAAATGGAGAAGTTTCCTCCTGATCTTCATTACTTAGATGGTGCTTCATGCCCTGAAGTAAGAAGGTTTGGATCCCTTCCCTTCTGTTCATTTCCTCTCTTGTATGAACAACAGTATCTAATGTCCCAGTCCTTTTAAAAACAAATCCTGCCAAATTCTTGGTTTCAACGACATCTTGTAGCAGTGAGTTCTGTAGGCTAATTGCGTGTTGTGTAAAAACATCGGTCCTTTGATCAGTTTCAAATTTGCTGATTTTCAGTTTTGTTAAGTGTTCCCATTGCTCTTGTATGAAGAGATGGATTGACTAGCAGCACCTCAATCTATCTTCCTCATCCCAGTCTTTGTTTTTCTCCCCTTGTTCACATCCTCTTATTCTCCGACAAGAACAGCTCCAATCTCGACACACGAAAGTCCCACCTGGCCTCCCATCATTCTTGTTACCAGTTTCTGAACCTCCTCTAGTTCTCCAGCGTCCTTCTGGAGATGGGTGACCTGTACTGTACACAGTGTTCCCCAGCAGGTGTCCCTTTGATTCATATAATGACATCAGAGAATTTTCTGTATCATCACCTAGTGTGTTCCCAATATACCCCAACATCTTGTTTGCTTTGTTGTCAGCTGCTGCACACTCAGCCAAGGTTTGCACTGGGTGATCTACAACGACACCCCTGGGTGAAACGCTGGCCTCATTGAATTGAATGGGAAAATGTGCATAGATTTCAGTGGGATCAGCAGTTCACCCTGGCTCCTTCTCCTGAGCTGTTGCAATTGCATTTGGACCTAGGAAGATGGATGAGTAATGCCTAGTTCTTCCTCTGCTGGACCCTATCTGTATTTGTCACACTATTTCATTTGTAGTCCGTTCCTCTCATGTGGCCAGACCCTGCTGACGTTCCTTCCTCCTGTCGTTTTTCAGTTTAATTAACCTAATAATCCAACATCCACTGGAAATGTTTCTATTTTATTCTTCAGCCCTTGTTTATAAATTCAACTGTAGACAAATTGTGCGAGAGGCAGTTTCTCTAGTAGCCCATTGTGAAGCTTTTCAGCTCCTGACACTGAGTTGCATTTTTCTGGCTTGTATACGCATCAGGTTTGCTGCAGACCCAGTTTCTCTCAGTGATGCACCTTGAAGAGCTGACGCCCTTGTCGTTCAGGAACGCGCAGTCCCCTCCTCCTCCCATTGGGAACCTGCAACAAACGATAAAGCCATCATCAGCCAGCAGCTGGGCCTGTCCTGTTACTGCCAGTGGGAGAATGCGCCTGACGCATGTGCTCCCAAACTCTCTGCCAGCATGACTCCACGTTAATGGATGGTTTCCTCCCAAGACCCCAGGCAGCATAGAGGACGTCATTTTGTAGAGCATAAACAAAATGGCATCTCCACATAGGACATAGGCGCTGACTCGGTGGATAAAAATATAAAATAATGGGTGCTCAGCACCCCCCAGTGGATCAGCGCCTCGCCATCCCCCGCAGCGCCTCCTGCCCACTGGTGGTCCCGCGGATCAGCTCCTGCACCTCCCACCCACCACAGATCAGCTATTCAGTGGCGCACAGGATGCACTGGGGGCAAGGGGGAGAAGCAGCAGCAGGAAGAGGCAGGGGAGGGTCCGGGCTGGGGGTTTGGGGGAAGGGGTGAGCGGGGGCAGGGCCTGGGGCAGAGCAGGGGCAGGGATCTGTGTAAGTTGGCACCGATGGCACAGCGTGGTCTCCTGTGCACCATTTTGTGCAGAGTCATGCCGCACGGAGGACACCATTTTGTTCTACAAAATGGCATCTGCTCCACAGCGTGACCTCATACCTAGGTCATGCAAAGTCATGCAGTGCGGAGGATGCTACTTTGCAGAGCAAAATGGCGGCCTCCGTGCACTGCGCCCTCGCAGGAAACGTACAGCCGAGGTGAAGCCGTGTGGAGAAAGTGGCACCCTCTGCACACTGGAGGTCACTACCACCCTGTCTGCTGATGGCGCGACCCCTGGTTTGGGAACTGCTGATCTAACACCTCCAGCCTGGATCACGATATCTCTCCCCAATGTGTGAGGGGGGCCAAATGAGCCCACATCTACTATTGCAGGTGTGTGGGGGAAGGATTTTCTAGCCAGAGCCAGGTGCCAAATCAGACAAGGCAAGGGCTTGATTTGGGATACAGGAGACCCAGGTTGAGTGCCCTAACCAGGGGCTACGGGGGACAGAGGACAGACACCACCACTGGGTTTGTTCGTCGTGCTTCCAAATTTCCTTTGCTTTTACAATAAATAAATAAATAAAAGGGGTTTAAAAATGCCTGAAACTGAAATGAAACATTTCGTTTCTGGCTGAACAAAACAAAAAAATTCATTTGATGTGAAAGCAAAAACTTTGGCTCTTTGTTTCGCTGAGAAATCTGAAATTTTTTCAGTTCTGGCTGATCCAAGTTCTTCTGCTCCCAATTTTCAGTTCAGCCAGCGAACGGCAATATTGCTCATCCCGACAGCTCTAGTTCTTACACCTTCCTCTGGGGCAACTGGCGCTGGCCACTGGCAGAGACAGGAGACTGGGCCAAATGGACCCTGGGCCAGAACCAGCCTGGGCCTTCCAATACTCCTGGGTACGTGACAGGCTCATGTAGGACCTGGCCAAGCCGGGCTGCATTGAGGAACCCAATTCCTGAAGGTGGCCCCAGCCAGGTGGCAGTGAGCAGGGGAGTGAGTCTCCACTCACAAGGGTTTCTCTGTGGCCCCTTTCATACTGACGGTCGCTGCCGCGTGAATAACTCAAACCATGATGCCTGTTAGCTGTGGTGGAAATGACACATTGTGGTGGAACTGACACACTGTGGTGCCTTTTGCTTTCCCTTGAATCTCAAAGGACTCAACCATCTGTGGAGACTTTGTGTCTAATCATCCTGACGCACATGCAGATTCTGTTCCCTCTTTTTGATGTTGTCTCAGTCTAAGACAGGGGTGTTAAACGTACCACCCCGGACCCCGTATCACCCCTTTTCTCCAGCCTTCGACTCCCATTAGACTCTCCAAAGTAACTGGCCTGCAGCTCTCCAGGGACTGGAGTCCGAGTGGGAGGAGATGAGGTGGGTGAATTTGGCCCAGACAAGTTTGACCAAAAAATATATATATATAAATCACAACTTAAAATATTTCAATTTGGTAAGGCTGACGTGGTGTCTCATGGGAGCTGTAGTTCAGGTGCCTCGTGCTCCCCTTCTCTTCTATAGACCAGGTTCCCCATTCAGACTACATATCCCAGGGTGCACCATGGCCTCACTACTGGTCAAGGGGAGGCAATACATCATGGGAGATGCAGTGCAACCGTCTCATACTCCCATTCTTCTCTATAGGCCAAGCTCCATGTCCAAACTACACCTCCCATGATGCCCCCTGATCTCGCTCTTGGTGAGAGGAGGTGGGGAATCGTAGAGTCCCTCGGCCATGCTGTACCATGGGACATGTACTCCAGCTGGGGAGCCCAGCCCATAAAGGGGGAGGTTGGTTTCCTCATATCCCCAAACAACTCCCATGAGGTATATGGCCACCATTTGGGGCTGAAATATTTCAGGTTTTGGTTGTTTTTTGTTTGTTTGTTTGGGGGGCGGAAGACGGAGGAGTTTGATCAAAAAGTCAAAATTTTCCATGAAAAGACATTTCATGAAAAGATTTTACCAACCTCCCTATTTTCCATCCTAAAACAGTTTTAGTGAAAAGTTCTCAACAACCCTAGTGTTACCATCCCCCTAACAGTGCACGATCTCTTGCTTAGCTTGATCTATGTCTCAGCAATGGGAGTGAGCCCCAAATCCTGGAGAGAACACAGATTTACCTCACTCCCCATCAGTATTCCAGGGTTTACATGGTGAATGTTGACTCTGCCTGAATTCAGCCCCACAACCTCGTGTTCAGAAGCTAAACAGACAGGAAGAAAAAGACTCACGAGCTGTTGAAATCAGAGCCATTCACCCATTTCCAGGTCTGTCTCTCCTGCTCTTTCCAGAGGCCAATCCAGTGCTCGGAGATGCCTTTGTATCGCATCATGAAAGCCTGTAACAGAGAAAAAGGAAAGAGTTTGATTCCACATGTGCTGCTCACAAGGCTCTGGGCAGCACAGAGAACCACGTTAGACAGAAATGTTCCTGAGTTAGTTAAAGCAAAGTGTGGAACTGAAACTAGAGCTCCTGGGTTCCACTTTAGTGGCTTAACCTCAAGGCCATCCCTTCAGCCCCGCCTCAGTCACGGTGCCCCATACAACCAGTGCAGCAAACGTGGCAGGAAGCTGCGGACCCCAGAGGAATTCATCACACAACCCTGCCCCATTCTTTGGGCGCTGAATGAGGCAGGGGTCCCATGGGAAAACACAGCAGGGGGCCACATAACTAAAGATTGGATCATAACTGAGCCACACCAAAAGGAAGGAGAAGGAAAACCAGAGTTAAGGTGGCACTTGGGAGCTCTGACTTATTTTCAGTTAGAGCTGGGCAAGTTTTTGGTGACTTGTAAATTCATTGAAAAATTCTAGGCTGGAGTTCCTAGGTGCTACCACGAGAGAAATAATCAAGTGGATCTGCTGAAACTTTCAGGAAAAAAAAATGTCGTCTTGAGAGAGTAAAGTTCAGAGAAACACCCCCCCACACACACACAAAAAGAACACAAAAGGAAAACCCAGGGGCAGTTATAAGCAACTGAAAAATGGAAATGCTCAGACCAGTGGTGCCCAAACGTTTCCTGTTGTGTCCACACTTACCAGTAACGGAATCGGTCAGAGGAGGAGCTTGAGCTGAAGGCGGAGCTGGGGCTGGGGGAGGAGCTGGGGCTAGAGGCAGAGCTGGTGGAGGGGCGGAGCTGCAGGTGGGGCCGAAGCTGAGCTGGGGGTGGAGCTGGCCTGGGGGTGGAGAGGGAATGAGGGCTGAGCTAGGGTGAGGGCGGAGCTGCATCTGGGGCTGGAGCTGAGAGCAGGATGGATCTGGGGCTGGAGATGTGGGGGGAGGGTGGGCAGAGCTGGGGATGGGGCAGCCCTGCGGCTGAGGGGCGGGGTGGAGCTGCAGCTGACAGGCAGGGGGAAGTTGGGGATGGGGGGCCAGAGCTAGGTTGGGAGACGGAGCAGAGCTGCGGCTGGAGCCAGAGCTGAGCTGTCTGTGAGGCTCCCTCCCTGCCCCCTGTAGGGGCTGGCTCAGACCCTGCCACAGACCCCCCCAAAAAACATTCCTCCGTGCCTCCCTAGGGCAGGTCACACCCTACAGTTTGGGGACCAGTGGCTTAGGCAATTTTAACAATATGCATCATCGCATGTGCCTCCTCTATCCTACGTGGGGTCTTACCCCATTCCCCTTGTAGTCGAGCATCTTCCACTCATGAATTAAGCGACACAATTAAAAATATTAGATGTGATTTGTTGTCTCTCCCCAAAGGGAAGAATTGTGTGTATGTAGTGGAGCAGTTTAAGTAGGGTTTTGTTATTTGAAGAGCACATGCTATGTTTATGTGAAGGCGGCCATCTTGGCTGGCACACGGGGAACCTCCATAACGAAAAAGCCCAAGTCACAACTGCTGGAGCTAACAAAGCAACTCTCTCCAGTCAACACAGCTCCTCTGTGAACGAGCACAGAGTGTAACCAGTGACACGCTCACTGGTGGGTTACACTGATATCCGAGAAGATAGCTCAAAGAAGTGCACCTCGCTCTCGGAGCAGAAGGTGGTGAGATTCTGGACAGTCCTTAGTTCCTGGTGGAGTCCATTCCCCAAGCTAGGACCAGCCACCAAGGAAGCTCCATCTCCCTCACTGAGAAGTTTTGCCCTTAAATGGTGCCAGAGGAGCAGAGATGTCAACCAAGGTCTTCATCCTGGAGCTTTTGGCTCTTTTAGACACCCTAGGCCCAGGCCACGGAGCGCCTTGAAGACCTTGACCATTACTTCAGCATAGCCTATCGTCCCCAGGGTCTGTTTTTTTCTCACCAGGTCCTGGTCACTGTTGATCACAGCCAGGGAAGCACCAAGCTCAAAACAGTGTCTCTGGCTGTTGTTCCAGTTATTTTCAGCCTCGGAGAAATAGTAGCATTTCCCTCGGTATCCGATCCAGCCGTCTGGGCACCAGGCCATGAATTGGGGCTGTGCTTTAAGTACCAGCACTGAAATTGAGAGAGCAACATAAGGGTAAGTGCTCGACCTTTCCCTCCCCCGCTCCCCCAGATGCAAACACCCACCAGATGGAAATGAGGAAAGGCTCCAAAGTGCAACCTTAACCCCGGTTTCCCTGCTCCTTTTTATGTGCATCAGTTATGATTAGGGCCCTACCAAAATCACAGTTCATTTCCCTACATTTCATGGTCACAGCATTTAAAAAATCTTGAATTTCACAGTTTCAGGTATTTAAATCTTACATTTCACGGGATTGCAACAAAATATGAATATATATTTAAAAATGGCAAAATGTAAACTCGTAAAGCTCTTAACGCTCAGCATTTCACAAAAGGGGGTCACAAGGCTATTGTAGGGAGGTTATGGTATTGGCCACCCTTATTTCTGCGCTGCTTTCAGAGCTGGGTGGCCAGAGAGCAGCCGCTGGTGCCCGGTGCCCAGCTCTGAAGGCAGCACTGCCGCCTGCAGCAGCGCAGAAGGGTGGCAATTTTGTGACATTCCCCCCCCACACACACACAAAACAGCCTTGCAATCCCCTTTTGGGTCTGGACCCCCAGTTTGAGAAACGCTGTGTACTTCTATATACTTTTACCATATAGTATAAGGTACTTTTATAGCATAGAGTAAAAGTACACAAAGGACCAGATTTCACAGGGGAGACCAGATTTCACAGTCCGTGACGTGTTTTTCACAACGGTGAATTTGCCAGGGCCCTAGTTGTACTATCTTTATGAGGTCACCTGTTATATTTTTCTACAGGACCCCTGCTTCATTCAGTATGCAAAGAATGGGGCAGGGTTGTGTGATGAATTCATCTGGGCTCCACAGTCCTGAAAAATCTGGCCACTCCCCTGAGAGTGGGGAGGTGGAAAAGGAGATCTGGGGGATACAGCAGCTAGAAACCAAAATCCCACATCACAATCAAACACCCACTGTTAAACAGGAAAGCTGAGCCTGGCCCACTGCCCCCTGCAAGCTGGAAATGGGACACACACCTAGCAGTTTTTTATACCGAAATCAGCTTTGGGAGTTACCTTCAGCGTATTCACCTCTGGGATTACTCTAACCAGCCACTAGGTGTCACTGTGAATACAGGGGAGATTCTAGAGTCCAGATCAAACCCGGAATCAATGTAACAGGCCTTTAGTCGTGGCTGTTCCTTGTCAGTGGAGTGTAGACACACTCTGGGAGCTGCAGGTTAGGGTACATCTACACTGCAATAAAACCCCTGCGGCTGGCCCATGTCAGCTGACTTGGGCTCACGGGGCTTGGCCTGCAGGGCTACAAACTGCAGTGCAGATGTCAGAACTCAAATTTATTTTTTAAAGTCACATAATTTCTAAGCCAATCTCATGATCTTGGGGGCATGACCCATGGGTTTGTTCCATGCTCAGGCTGGTTTTGACATGGGTACCATTGCTCAGGGAGGTGGTGTTCCAACACCGACGGAAAAAATCTTTGTCCACGTACACTGGATCTATACTAGGGTGTTATGCCAGCATAGCCAGAACAACGCAGCTATGCCAGTGTAGTCTCCGTAGGGCAGACATTCCCGAGACTGTACGCTCTTTGGAGGAGAAATTCCTTTGCTGTTTGAATTATCTCAGGAACTGACGTTTCTCCCTTTCGTTACAATGATACATACTTACCCAGGAAGACAGTTTAAAGGGCCAGTTTTGTCATCACAAACAAGGCTCCAGAAGGGAGTAGGAGGGAGAGTCTGAAGATGCGTTCCTGGACCCCACGGCTGATGCCTCAGAGGAGACAGCCTGTGACTCTGGGTATGTCTGCACAACAATGGCACTGCTGCGCTGCTGAAGCCCTGCCATGGTAGTGCCAGAGCCTAGAAACTTCCTATATCAACGGAAGGGTTTTCCCCATCACGGTAGTTAATCCACCTCTCCGAGAGGCAGTAGCTAGGTCGATGGAAGGACCCTTCTGTCGATCCAGCCGTGTCTACACTCAGGGTTGAGTTGACCTAACTGTGGTGCTCCGGGCATAGAATTTTTCACAGCCCTGAGCGGCATGGCCAGCTCGATGTAAATGGAACACACAGACACCAGGATTAGCCACTCACCTGCCACAGCAACAACAGCAACAACCAGAACGACAAGTACAACACTCACTGAGACTGTACATGCAGCATGTTTCCTGAGCCTGCAGCTACAGCCATTACCTGAAAGAGAAAAAGCCCTTAATTCTCCTGATAGCGGAGTACCCAGAGTCAGTAACTTCTTCAGGGTCTGAGTTGTGTTGGTGCAAGGAGCATTGTGCTGAATGGCTGCCATTATCTATCTATGGAATAGGACCTCAGGAGTGTCAGTCTGTCTGTGTCACTCTGGAACCTACAATGTCTGCAGAGTCACTGGGAAGCAATGGAAGTAAATACTAATATGGCCAAAAGCTCTTTTTGTTTGGACTATCACCAGGTTCATTCACCACTGACATCCCTGGCCTGTTACCGCCCAATTTTTAAGTTCTCAGCCATTCAGACTTTACAGATTACACCATGCAGTGTACAGCTACAGTAAGGGATATATCTATGCCATGCCAAGAGCCTAGACCAGTGGTTCTCAACCAGGGATATGGGGCCCCCCGGGGGCCGCAAGCAGGTTTCAGGGGGCCACCAAGCACGGCCAGTGTTGGGCTTGCTGGGACCCAAGGCCAAAAGCCGAATTGCCGCTGTGCAGGGCTGAAGCCTGCGGCCCTGAGCCCTGCCACCTGGGGCTGAAGCTGAAACATGAGGAACTTAGCCTTGGGGACCCCTGTGGTTTGGGGCCCCAGGCAGCCGCCCTGCTTGCTACCCTCTAACACCAGCCCTGGCTTTTATATGCAGAAAAACAGCTGTTGTGGCAATGGTGGGCTGTGGAGTTTTTAATAGCACGTTGGGGGGCCTCAGGGGATGTCTACACTGCCCACATTAGGGCACGGCTGCAGCAGTGCTGTGACTTGGGCAGGGTAGTCATGCTTTATCACCGAGGGAGAGCTCTCATGGCGATAAAAAGAATAACCACCCTGAATGAGGCGTAGCTCCTGACAATAACGTGCTGTCTATACTGGCGCTTTTCAGTGCTAAAACTTTTGTTGCTCAGGGTTTGTCTGTTTTTTCCACATCCCTGAACCACTAAAGTTTTGGTGCCGAAAGGAGCAGTGTAGACACAGCCTCGGAAAGAAAAAGGTTGAGAGCTCCTGGCCTAGACCATTGTGATGTCAGAGGTAACTCAACCAATCACCAGTCTTACTCTATTCCCAATTGGCATGCAACAGTTTCATTGGGATGACTGCAGAGATGGTGGCTTACTTAGCCCAGCTTCCAGACCTGTGCCACATGATGAATGGGGCTGTTTAATTCCACTCTTTGCTCCTTCCCAGAGCTGTCACTCAGAATGTCCCAAGGGCAATTGGCTCCAAACTAACATGGGAGAAGGGATAGGAGTGTGGGGCTTATAGACTCATAGACTCTAGGACTGGAAGGGACCTCGAGAGGTCATCGGGTCCAGTCCCCTGCCCTCATGGCAGGACCAAATACTGTCTAAACCATCCCTGATAGACATTTATCTAACCTACTCTTAAATATCTCCAGAGATGGAGATTCCACAACTTCCCTAGGCAATCTATTCCAGTGTTTAACTACCCTGACAGTTAGGAACTTTTTCCTAATGTCCAACCTAAATCTCCCTTGCTGCAGTTTAAGCTCATTGCTTCTTGTTCTATCATTGGAGGCTAAGGTGAACAAGTTTTTTCCCTCCTCCTGATGACACCCTTTTAGATACCTGAAAACTGCTATCATGTCCCCTCTCAGTTTTCTCTTTTCCAAACTAAACAAACCCAATTGTTTCAGCCTTCCTTCACAGGTCATGTTCTCCAGACCTTTAATCATTCTTGTTGCTCTTCTCCGGACCCTCTCCAATTTCTCCACATCTTTCTTGAAATGCGGTGCCCAGAACTGGACACAATACTCCAGTTGAGGCCTAACCAGCGCAGAGTAAAGCGGAAGAATGACTTCTCGTGTCTTGTTTACAACACACCTGTTAATGCATCCCAGAATCACGTTTGCTTTTTTTGCAACAGTATCACACTGTTGACTCATATTAAGCTTGTGGTCCACTATGACCCTTAGATCTCTTTCTGCCATACTCCTTCCCAGACAGTCTCTTCCCATTCTGTATGTGTGAAACTGATTGTTCCTTCCTAAGTGGAGCACTTTGCATTTATCTTTATTGAACTTCATCCTGTTTACCTCAGACCATTTCTCCAATTTGTCCAGATCATTTTGAATTTTGACCCTGTCCTCCAAAGCAGTTGCAGTCCCTCCCAGTTTGGTATCGTCTGCAAACTTAATAAGTGTACTTTCTATGCCATCATCTAAATCGTTGATGAAGATATTGAACAGAGCTGGTCCCAAAACAGACCCCTGCGGAACCCCACTTGTTATACCTTTCCAGCAGGATTGGGAGCCATTAATAACTACTCTCTGAGTTACCCTCACTTGGCAGCCTGTGACGCCTGCCCAGCCTGTGCCATCTCCCAGACACTAAGCCTGCATGCCTAGCTATGCCCAAGAGGCTGGGCTACTCTAGAGAGGTCAATGAGTATCTTTCTTCTCACAAGAAATCTATTTTAGGCTGGTGAGCTGATACCAATTCCTTTTTGTGATAGTTTTCTGAGTTTGGAAATTAGTTCTCATATGTTTTAGTTCAAACCACAAATTTTTCATAAGTGCCTTTTTCTGTGTATGTCCACACTGAAAAAAAAAAAAAAAAAAAAAAAAAAGGATGTTCTGAAGTCGGGTTGGCTAACCTGTATTAGCTAGCTTGGGTTAAAAAGGCAGCAAAGACCTTTAAAGCAACTGGGGTTAGCCCCCAAAGTTCAATCCCAGGCTCCATTTCAGGATTTAATGTGAGCTGCTAGCCCGAGTTGCCGTGTCTTCAGTACTATTTTCACCCAAGTTAGCTAATGTGGGTTACTCACCCCAGTTGAGAACACACCTTTTCCTGCAGCGTAGACACGTGCACGTCTCTCTCTTCAGAAGTGACCAGAGAGCTGTGGACCTCAGAAACCTTCCCATCAAAATTGATACAACTGTGCAAAACATTTTAGCTTCAATGAAGCCACATACTTAGATGGAAAATGTTCCCACCAGCTTTCCTCATTTCCTCTAAAGAATTTTTGAATCTTTGCTCACTGATGATTCATGATGATCTCAGATATGGACAGAATGAACCCAGGCAACCCCTGTGGGAGAGGAATCCCATGGGTCTGGGGGAACTAGATCAGCCCCCAACATAAAAAAAATCTGCCCTAGCTAGGTAAGGTCTTCTCTGGCCCCCATCTCCACAATATGTGAGCCCCTCACAGCCTGTTAATGAATTTACCTGCACAGCGGCCTTATGAGAGAGGGAATTACTGTTCTGACCATTGTACAGATGGGAAACAGGCGAGAGAGACTAACACTTGCCCAGAGTCACACAGGGAATAAAACCCATGTCTTTCAATGCCTGGCCTAGCCCCCAAACCACTAGGCCACCCTTCTCTCAGCAGTCAGTGCCAGGGGTGAATGGGAAAAATCCCGCTCTCAAACAATGTGAATCACAGCAACAAAGAGTCAGGTGTGTGCACTGAGCTGAGGGAGTTGCAGTCCCACCCCAGCAGCTGTGCAGGATGGTGGGGTTCACACAGGAGGGTTCGTAACACGTGGGAGCGGGAAACATGTGGCAGGATTGTCTGTGTCCACACAGACGCACGGGGAAAAACTGGCCCCAAAGAACAGCAGGAAAAAGAACATGAGGTGATGAAGGGAGAGAGACAGGGAAGATCTTCAAATGGGGGTGCAATATGAGGCTCCCAAGGATATATCTGCCCCCCCACACCATACACACCTGTCAGAATCCCAGCTCGTTGTTCAGGCTGGTTGGGGTGGATGCACCTGTAAAATCTCACCCTCACCAACAGAAGGAAGAGGACAGGGAAGACAGGAGAATAACGGGAGACAAGGGGCTATTGCCAAGTCCTCCCACCCCCAGGACACGGCCTTGATCTTGGATGCGCACACCAGATACCATCGCTGCGAATGCAAACTGCCTGCCCCGCTCCTAACCGTGATCAGCTCCCTGCTGCTCCCCCAAAGGGCCTGGCCATTTACAGCCAACGCTGAAAATTCAGCCCCACTTGTGCAAGCCGCAGCCTCTCTATCTCCAGCCAGGGATGCTCCAGCGGGTCTCCATGGCCGTCAAGGGGCTGCTGTATCTCAGCTCTTCCCCGCTTTCCTAGGCTGTCTGAGTGTCACAGCCCCAGAGCCCAGCTAACAGCCACCTGCACCAACATTGACACAGGGACCAAGATGCTACAAATATTGAGTCACAAACGAGGAACTGCTCCTTCCAACGCTCCTGTAGGACGTGGATGTCGGCCCCGAGGACCACGTGGCATCCTGTGATCACTTTACGCACCAGTCACGCTGTTCGGGGGTTTCCAGTCTGAGTCACTCACAGGTTTAGAGAGCACCAGAAGGGAAAGACTTAACACCAAAAGGAAGCAGCCGGCATCGACGCTGTTCAGAGTTTCCATAAGGCAAACTCCAGTTTCCTCCATTGTCCATACGCGACAGTGGATTTACTACATACTACAACGTTACTATTTTTACCACATCCCCTTCCTGGCTGCTCACGGTCTGAATCCCCTTCCACTGAGCACTGCAGGCCTCCTGCTCCCCCTACAGCCACAGCCCACTCCCCACCACTGCGGCTCCATCATCCCCATCCCACCCATTGCTGGCCCCTTCCCCTCCCATACACCCTCCCCCACTTGCCGCTGGCTTCCTGCCCTACCCCGCTGCTTCCTCCACTCCCTTTCCACCACTGCTGGTTCCTGCCCTCCTCCCACCTCTCTCCTACCCACAGCTGACCCCTTCCCTTCCTTATCACAGCTCATCCTTTGGCTGATGTCCCCTTCCCCCACCCACCTCTGCATCCTTCCAGCCCTCTATCCTTCCCGCTGCTGATTTACCTTCCTCCAGCGTCAGCCGGAACTTGGTGTGGAACAGACCAGGTGACGTCTACACTGCAGTCGGCAGGTGTGACTGCAGCTTGGGTGGATGTGCCGGAGCTAGCTTGGATCTAACGAGTGTTGCTAAAAACTGGCAGAGAAGCGGTGTCAGTGCAGGCTTTGGTGCGAGCTAGTGTAAGCAGAGTCAGGATGAGCGCTACCCTGATATCTGGTGGTGAATTGTAGGGAATGTGGAAAGAATTCCAAGAATTTCAAAGAGTGGGGAAAGATTTGCATTGGCATCCACTCCCCACTTAGCATAAGCCCACAGCAGACTGGGATGGTTATTTTAACAGCTCTGGGATCCCCAATTTCTTTGTTATTGGGGCAGGAAGAAAAAAAAGTTTGTCACCCTGATTGTGTGAATGGGGAGCTGTGGGACTGCTTTGTGACAGAGATGACTCAACTTCAGTTGGGTGGTACTTGCTAAACATGGGACATGGGTTCCAAAACCCCATGCAGAGACAGAGGTTGGGGACTGGTGTGTGTGCGTGCGTGCGTGTGTACATACACACACACCTGATGGTATGGGCCCCTTGTGAGGGCCTGGAACACCAATTGCACAGCCTCTTCTCTCCATTGTTAAAGAGTAGAGCTAATTTTGATTCCATTAGGAGTCCATCTAAAGACTGCTGAGCTGAATTCATGTTGAGCCAAGGGTGCACCAACACCAGGGTTCCCCTACTAAGAGCTGAAATCACTGAAGCGGCTGAGCTGAGCTGAGCTGAGCTCACTGAGTGCTGTGTTAACCTGTGGGGGAGCCTGAAGACCTATCGTTAAGCAGCTGGCAGAGCGGAGTGGTTTGCAATGTGTTGGAGCAGTGAGGAGAGTGAAGTGGTTTGCACGGACAGCTGGAGGAGTGGCATGGCTGGTGTGGTGGAGCGGGTCGTGGTGAAGGCTGCAGCAGAACTTCACGGAGAGGTGGAACAGTTGGCCCTGGCCACGTAAGGTGCCCCTTAACACCCTGTGTGGACTCCCACCCCCCTTTTACACCCAGGCTGGGGTGGGGGGTAAAACTCAGCAGATAAACTCTTGAAGTCTGGGGTGGCACTGACCAGAGACTTTTGGGTTGTTGGACTTTGGGGTAATTGGACTTAAGACCCTAAAGGGGAAAGGACATTGCCAAACGTACTTGGAGGTGGGTTTTGTTTATGGTTTGTGTTATAATCCTGTTTGTGGTGTTTCTCCAGTGGGATGCCACATTGTTTCCTTCCTTTATTAAAAGGATTTTGCTACACTCGGACTCCGTGCTTGCGAGAGGGGAAGTATTGCCTCCTAGAGGCGCCCAGGGGGGGTGTGGTATGTAAATGTCCCAGGTCACTGGGTGGGGGCTCGAGCCGGTTATGCATGGTGTTATTGAAACGGAACCCCTGGATACTGAACCCGGCCCTTGTTGCTGCCAACTCAGAGGGGCAGAAGGGTTACACTAGGAGGGCAGGTACATACGTGGTGGGTCAGAGGGGCTCACATCACCCATGCTGAAAGCCAGGCCATTGCTCCGCTGCTATTTATACTGCCACTCACTAAATCAAAGCTGGCTCAGGTCTGCAAACACTCGCCCGTGACTGCAGTATGGACAGTCCCTTAAACAAAAGCTTGGGCATTTGCAGAGTTAGGGACTGGTTGACACACACACATGCACCCACGTGACTTTCAGTTCACCCCTCATGTTGTTTTGGCTCTCCGGCAAATCTGTGCAGTGACAATCTTAGTTTAGATGTTAAGAGTAGCGTCCTGCTTTGATTTAGCAAATGAATCACTGAAAAAAAAACCCAATCAAAAAACCCAACACTGATTAAGGTAAATCAGAAAAGGGCACTGACAGTACATTTGCAATCAGTGGGCGGCTAATAAATTCCCCTCCTCTCCCCTCTTAAACTACTATTCAAATAATTCAAGTTAGTTTTATTTGGCGACTGTCATGAGTTAGAAAATTAAAAAAAAAATTCAAAAAAACCCCAGATCCCGACTTGACAGCAAGATGGTGAAAGGTCGGTTTTGGCTTCATCTGCCAGATAGTAAAATTCAGGGCACTCCCCTGCTTGGCTGCCCCCCACTAGAGCCCCTTTCCAGCCCCTGCACCCCACTTTTGCAGCCTTGCTAAGGTGCATACAGATGTTTGCTCTGCTGGAGGGGTCTGCAGAGAACAGCATGGAATTTTTTTTGGGGGGGGGTGGGAGTAGAGCAGGAAAAAAGTGGTCAGAGAGAGGGAGGGGAATGGAGAAGGGAATCTCAGCATGTCGCCCCACCTGCAACCTGCTCCCTCCTGAAGTCACGTCTCTGGGCAGAGTTCCTCTGCGCCGTGTCGCTGGCTACCAGGACACCTTTGAGGAGCAACAGGTGCTGTCCTGGGTTCTTTTCTCGAGGTCCCCCTCTGAATCCCTGATTTTCAATCTGTGACCCTCACTCCCACCCGTTTTTTCATTTGTTGTCCCCCAGTGACTAGCTGAAAGCCTGGGTTCAGTGGCTTCTCTCCTTAGGCTGAGGGCAGGGGCCTGCACCCACCCATCCCCAGTGCTTCACTAGGGGCAACCTGCTTAAGTCAGCTCACTGCCCTGGGACATTGGGAGCCTGGGTTCTGTTCTCAACTCTGCTACTGCCTGACTTTGGGCAAGTCACATCCCCTCTAGGGGACTGAGTTTCCCTCTCTGACACGGGGAGAGCGATACTGGCTTCCCTTGGTAAAGTGCTCAAAGATCTCCTGATGACAAGTGCTATCAGAGCTGGGAATTATCACCATGAACAGCCTCTGTTTCAGTGGCTCCTGCCTCTAGGAGAGAGTGAAAAGACCCCAGTGGATTGGAGGCCTCTGGAGCATGGCCTGGTAGCTTGGAATTTGGGGGAGAGGCTTGAAGTCACTTAGCCCAAGTCCCATTAAGCATGCTGGGAAAACTAAAAGGCTGTTGACATATTTCAGGCTCCCTAAGATGGTTCAGTTTTCCAGTTAAGATGGTTGGACTAAAAAGCCTGGAAATCTCTGTCAAGTCCAGTGACTGGGCGTGGGCTGAGAGTACAACTCACAAAGGGCGCAGAGGGGCGGTGCTGGGCTTTGCTTTTTGGTGGTTTGCTGTGTCAGTCTCTCCAGAGGTCATCTAGTCCAGCCCCCTGCACTCATGGCAGGACTAAGCATTATCTAGATCATCCCTGACAGGTGTGTGTCTAACCTGCTCTTAAAAACCTGCAATGATGGAGATTCCACAACCTCCCTAGGCAATTTTCGTAGGTTCCTTTTATTTCCTTCCCAGATTCCAGTTCTAATGAGCATCAGGCCCCTTCATGGTGCTTCAGATCACCCCTTAGGTGGCTCTGGTCTTTGCCTGCTCATCTAAAGCCTCTCAGCTAAAGCCAACACGGAGAGCAGAGGGCAGATTTTGTCTGATGCCCGGAAGTCTCCTCTGATCCAGTTTTTTACCCACTCTTCCTACCCAAGGAGACAGCCACAAACTTCAGACCACTGGTCGCCATCCCCTGGAGTATAAAGGTTTGTCTATATGGGAAAGTGATCCCAGTAGAAGCCAAGGTGGGAGTTTAAACCAATAGTTATACCAGTTCAGCCTCCCATGGGAAGACTCTTATTCCAGTAGACGAGTGGCCTTTAGATCAGCTAATATTGCTTTGGAAGGGGTTCGAGCTAAACCAAAAAAGCCACTTACTGCAGAATAAGAATGTCCACATGGGAAGTTATACCCTGTGTGTTTACTGTGCAGCCCAGCCTAAAACGCACCATCATCTCCTCGTCGCTTACCCAGCTCTGCGTTGCACTGGAAAACATGACTCATGCGAGCTTTGAACTAGTGAAATGGGGAATGTGATGACTGTTGTCATTTTCGGTTATAAAAATACCTTAACTGACAATTTCCTCACCTATTCTTGGTAAAAGCATCCTGTTTTGTTAATTTATACCATAGATCCTAAAAACCAGGGACCACGGCTCTGGGTGCAGTACAAAATGCCCAACAGAAAAACCCGATAACGAATAACGCAGTCCTATCCCTGCAGCACACACCCCTCCACAAACCTGGAGTGCTGAGTAGAGAGGGGAGACTGTGGACTAGATGTGACAGAGGCATTTTCCACTGCAACGTCCCACATATCAGGGAGTGACAGATGTTGTCTCCAAGTGCAGTAAGTCTCATTGAAAAGCATCAAGGAAAAACCAAGGCTGACCCTGGAGACATTGTACTACAGAGTGACCTGCCACCGGAACAGGAATGACAGCAACGGTAACGGGGTACAGGAGGTCAACCCCCAAACACTGCATGTGACCCCATCCTGGGTGGGGCATACCTGCCTCTGACAGACACCTGGGGACTGGCTTCTTCCAACACCTTGGCAACACTGGTCTGGCTTGTCCTGTGACAACCATCACCAACAAGCAGCTTTAGTAGGCTTAGCAGATCCTCAGAGACTTTATCACGTTGTAGGTGGTTGTGTTGTTGCTGAAGCTGCTGGGTGTAACCACCACCCTTCCTTTACAATAATTCTTTCTTATAGCTAAGCTCCTTTATGAAACTACAACGCCCCTATCCCAACACAGAGGCACATTTGGGCTACTCAGGAGTTCGTGCTATGTAGGAGAGGGGCTTGCCCGGGTATTGTTTGTGAATAGATGTGTGCGTGTGTGTACATGTGCACAAGAAAGAGAAGAAAAAACACCAGAGAAGTGGAGGGAGCAGGAAGCCAGAAAGCCAGACACAGAAGTGCTGGCAGTGGGACCCTGAGAAGAAACCTTGAGAGCGCGCTTTTGGGCACAGTGCTGGCTGAAAGAGGCTAGGAACTATGAGAAAGGAAATTGTCTCCCATCATTTGACTCCTCCTGTGTTTGGGGTAACACGACTTTGTACTTTGTAAATAAGCCAGACTCTATGAAAGGGGACCAGATCCCACTGTCTGTTTCTCCTCGTAACTGCAAGAAACCACATTTTTGGCGAGTTGCTCAGGTCGAGAGGGATAAAAGAGGGTTTGATGAGCATCTGAGATTGTAGCTGTAGCTTGCTGGAGGCAGACCAGCTTCTTAAGGCTTGCAATGGGGTGGGCGGAGACATGTGTGCAAGGTCTCACATCTGACACCAGGGCCCCTGCTCTCCCTGTGCCCCTAACCCCACATGCACACGCACACTCCTGAACAACCTCCTGATTGGGGCAAGCTGGATGGCCTGGCATCCAGTCAAACTGCTTACCCAGGGGGAATAAACCCAGGCTACCCGGCCATCTGGGGCTGAGAAAACAGTTTCAGTCTCTCCATGGGTCCTTTGCCAGCATTTTCCAGAGTTGTGTTTAAGGCAAAGCAGATGCTCCAGCAAATTCCCCCACCCACACAGATGTAACAGTGACAGGCACTGAAAGGTGAGACTCCTCCTACACTCGCTCTTTGGTATTGGCAGAGCCCCATCTGTACAGAGCCAGAGGTTTGCACATGTTTTTTACAAGAGCTGCTAGCTTCCCCCCAGCAGGTGTGGGCTGGATGCAGGGGGCAGTGAGTGAGATTCAATGGCCCGTGCTGTGCAGCAGTGGGGTGTGTGGGCGGGGTGTGTGTGTGTGTGTGTGTGTATGTATATAGATAGATAGACAGATAGATAGATAGATAGATAGATCAGAACAGGTGATCACAGTGGTCCCTGTGATCCCATTTAAGTGCTCAGAAAGGGGCTTAAGTTACCTGGCTCCGCTCCGCTCTTGGGGTTTCCTGGGATCTCAGGATAAAACTCCGGCCCCGGTTTCGTCCCAGCGGGATCCATTATTTTCTCTCGTCTCAGTGGGACACGTGGGCACACGCTGGGCTCCTCGTTTTCTCGCTACACCCAGAGCAGGGATTCAGTCCTGGTCGGCTGGAGAGATTTCTGGCTCCTGACGTGGCTGTTCTGCAACACAAGAGGGAACGGACAGAACATGTAAAGGGCAGTTTCTGTGGATCATCAGTAGGTGGGTCACAGAGTCATCACTGTTATCGACCTGGGACATGGGGCATGGAAAGTTCCCATTGGCAGATTACTAGACCTGACTGTCCCCGCTCTTTAAAAGATTCTGAGGCCACATGCTAGGTAGAAACTGCTCCCCAAGACACTGCGGCCTCAGATGCACTGGCAGAGGAAACTGAGGCAGGAGCACATCAGGCCTCTGAGTGAGCTCCCCAGATGCAGGTTCTCCCTTTGCATAGTACCCCTGCACTTTCTAGAAGCACAGCCCTTCCTTCTCCCCACCAGGCCTATCCTACCCCCCCACTCCATATTCCATCCCCTTATGCCCTCACACAGCCATTTATCCCCCCCACACACACTTCTGGTGGGAGAGGGAAGCAATGCTGTGGGGGGAGCTTTGGGCCTAGGAGGATTGTCTTGGGGAGACCTCATGCGCAGAAAGGTGCACAGCAGGGAAGGACACCAGACCCAAAGCACCAGGATCTCCTGGCACTCCTGCCTGAGTTTCCCATCAGTGCTGCCTCGGTGTGCAAAGCAGCCTTTAAGCGCTGATGTCTCAGCATGGTGGGACTAAGGTCCCCACTTCGGACCCTTGCCCTGTGCACAGCTCTAGTCTCTTCAACACAGGAGCCCCCTGCACACAACCCTCCCCCTGCATTCCCTGCTCCACACTGCCTTCAACAACCTACTGAGTCCTCCTATCTCATGCCCCCCTCACCCAGCTAGCTAGCAAGTTCTACACAGCTGCAATTCCCAGGACTGAAAAGGAAATAGGCGGCCAGATTCTAAAAGGAGAACTTTCTGTTAGCAAGTATCAGAGGGTAGCCGTGTTAGTCTGGATCTGTAAAAGCAGCAAAGAGTCCTGTGGCACCTTATAGACCGACAGACGTTTTGGAGCATGAGCTTTCCTGGGTGAATACCCACTTCCTCAGATGCATGTCATCTGACGAAGTGGGTCATGCATCTGGCGAAGTGGGTCTTCACCCAGGAAAGCTCATGCTCCAAAACGTCTGTTAGTCTATAAGGTGCCACAGGATTCTTTGCTGCTTTTACAGATCCAGACTAACACGGCTACCCCTCTGATACAGGATTCTTTGCTGCTTTCTGTGAGCAGTAACAATGTTTTGCTTTCAGGTGGCTGTGCAGTCCTGGCAGAGACGTGTCCCAGCACTATAAAAAAAAACAACCCACCTTCACAAAGGGAATAGCACCGATCGGAGAGGTATGTTTTCACCCCAGAGCATCCACACTAGGATTCAGTGGGTCCCCACCACCTCCTGGGCCCTCCTAAGGGGAGCCACTTGCCAAGTCCATGCTCTCCCATTCTGCACACCCTCCCTCCCAGCACCCCTGCAGCCCGCCTCGCTGCACAGGGACCCCAGCCTCAGTGCTGAGAGCGCCCCGTGATCTCCCCACCCCACCGCCCAGGGTGCTGAGAGCCACTGAACCAGACAGCAAACCGGGTCTGGGATGGGAACCACTTCGGGGCGGGGGGGGGGCCGCCAGTTCCAGCCCCAATGCACCCGCCACCCGCCCTCCAGTCTGGATCTACACTAGGCCCCCTCACAGCACCTCGGCCAAATCGTCGTCCCCCCCCAAACACACCCACCAGCCCCACTCGCCTGCGGGCCCCCGGTGCAGCAGCAGGAAGGGGGATCTCCCTCCACCGCCGTGCCCCGGGGAGCTCTGCTGGTCTGCGGGCTCCATGGGATCCGGCCACTGCCCAGCGGGGTCCGGGCCCCAGCTGCCTCCCCCGAGCCTGAGCAGCCCCGTTATGGCTCAGCCCCCCGCAAACCTGGGCTCCCGCCCCAGCCCCAGCCCCAGCCCCAGCCCCAGCGCTCGCACCTGGCACGCGGCTGGGAGCAGATGCTGCTGCGCTGCCGGACCCGCGACCAGCGCTCAGCCGCAGGGACCGGGGAGCGGGGTGGGAGTGGGGCCAGCTCTCCACCAATCAGCGTCAGAGGGCGGGGTAGCGGGGAAACAAATTCGCAATGCGCCTCCAATGCCGGGGGCATTTTGTGAAAGTTCCCCAGAAGTTTCCCTCCAGCCGCAGCCGCTCCCGCCTGTAGCTCTGCCAGGCCCCCGTTTACTCCTGCGCGCGACTGGTCACCCCCTACGCTGCTCAAATGCCCTTTGTTCACCCCCCCAGTGCCTCCTGCTCCACTCTGCAGAGACCCGGTCCCCCGGCACTTGGTGGCTGGACACAGACACCTGCAGCGGGACCCCCGCTTCTGAGAGATGCGCCCGCTGCAGCCATCTGGCTGTCAGAGCCCAGCCTCAGCCCGAGTGCGCCCCTCTGCTTATAGAATACCAGGGTTGGAAGGGATCTCAGGAGGTATCTAGTCCAACCCCCTGCTCAAAGCAGGACCAATTCCCAGCTCAATCATCCCAGCCAGGGCTTTGTCAAGCTGACCTTAAAAACCTCTAAGGAAGGAGATTTCACCACCTCCCTAGGTAACCCATTCCAGTGCTTCACCACCCTCCTAGTGAAAAAGTTTTTCTTAATATCCAACCTAAACCTCCCCCACTGCAACTTGAGACCATTGTTCCTTGTTCTGTCATCTGGTACCATTGAGAACAGTCTAGATCCATCCTCTTTGGAACCCCCTTTCAGGTAGTTGAAAGCAGCTATCAAATCCCCCCTCATTCTTCTCTTCTGCAGATTAAACAATCCCAGTTCCCTCAGCCTCTCCTCATAAGTCATGTGCTCCAGCCCCCTAATCATGTCTGTTGCCCTCTACTGGAGTCTTTCCAATTTTTCCACATCCTTCTTGTAGTGTGGGGCTCAAAACTGCACACAGTACTCCAGATGAGGCCTCACTAATGTCGAATAGAGGGGAACGATCCTGTCCCTCGATCTGCTGGCATTGCCCCTACTTATACAGCCCAAAATGCCGTTAGCCTTCTTGGCAACAAGGGCACACTGTTGACTCTTATCCAGCTTCTCGTCCACTGTAATCCCCAGGTCCTTTTCTGCAGAACTGCTGCCAAGCCACTCGGTCCCTAGTCTGTAGCAGTGCATGGGATTCTTCCGTCCTAAGTGCAGGACTCTGCACTTGTCCTTGTTGAACCTCATCAGATTTCTTTTGGCCCAGTCCTCTAATTTGTCTAGATCCCTCTGTATCCGATTCCTGCCCTCCAGCGTATCTACCACTCCTCCCAGTTTAGTGTCATCTCCAAACTGGCTGAGAGTGCAGTTCACGCCATCCTCCAGACCATTAATGAAGATCGGGGCGGCTCCAGGCACCAGCTGAGCAAGCCCATGTTTGGGGCGGCAGATTCTACCGGGCGGCATTCTGCCCAAACCATTGTTGTTGTTCGCTGCTCTGGCTGCCCTGTAGGGGGCGGCGGAGTGGAGGAGGGGAGCGCCCTGTGGCAAACTCAGCAGGGCAGCCTGCGTCCTTCCCTCCCACTGACCAGAGAGGCGAGGAGCCCTCCCGCTGAAGAGCTGGCCCCCCCACTTCTCTCTGCTGTTTTGTCCCCCCCCGCTTTGCTGCACCAGCCGTGCGGTTTTTTTGTCCCCCCACTGCTTTGCCACTCCCGCCACCCCCCTACTTTTTTTTCGGCTTGGGGCGGCAAAAAAGCCAGAGCCGGCTCTGTGGGGGGCCTCTCTCTGCTCCCCCTTTCCCTCCTATGAGAAATTCTGAGCTTTGCCCAACGAGCTCCAGCACCCTCAGAAATCCCGTTGCCCGCAGAGAAAAACCATTGCAAGGGTCAACGACTCTGTAAATGCCATGTCTCTCCCCGGCACTGATACACTGTTCACTCCAACTCCCATCCCCATCTCTGCCTCCTCACCTCAGGCTCACAGCTGGTGTTGGTTGGGTTTCTTACGGGTATTTCTTTTCAGGGGAAAAAGTTTCTTTCCCTGCCATATTTAGCACTGAATCGAGAACAGTCCCTTCCCTCTGCAGCTGGCCTGCACCTGCAGCATGCTCCCTATTGCGTGAGAATCAGCTAAGAGCATATAGGAAAAAGAGAGGGACATTTTTAAACCTTGCTTACAACTCGGGAGGCAAGTTTAATTGGGACCTTTAACCAGTTCCAGTGGTGACTCTTTGCATAATGGGCTTAAGCTGCAGCAAGGGACATTCAGGTTCGATATTAGGAAAAACTTCCTGAGTAGTTAAGCTCAGGCACAAGCTTCCAAGGGAGGTTGTGGAATCCCATCATTGGGGGTATTTAAGATCAGGTTGGACAAACACCTGTCAAGGAAGGTCTAGGTTTACTTGGTCCTGTCTCAGCGCAGGGGGCTGGATTTGATGACCTCTCGAGTCCCCTTTCAGCCCTGCATTTCTATGATTCTAATATCAGCCCCTCAGTTAAACTCGGTGCCCTACGATCAGGACTTGCTGAAGAATTTTAGCTGATTCCTGCCCTTCAATGCAGTGAGCTGTTGTTTCAATCTGAGCGGCCAAAAGAGGCTGTTGCTCTTTCCAAGAAGAAATGCAACAAATAAATCAGAAATCCCACTCCCCCTTCAAATGAGCTAAGTCTGGTTTCCATCCAGCGAAGGTGCAAGGCATCAGACTCAGAAACCCAAATCCTCCAGACAGTTCTGGACAGGCAAAGCTCCTCACAGGGCCGAGATGAGATGCTCTCCACCATGCTAGCCTAGAAAGGGGTTAATGTGGCTGCAAAGGGGACAATGAAGTGGATAGGCCCCAGCTGAGGGGAAATAGGGGGCTGAATGATAATGGAGCCAGCTGAGAAGGAACAGGCAGGGCTGGTGTCAAGCCAGGCAGCTGGTAACCGAAGGGGCTATAGTGAAGGAGCCTGTAGCTGCTTTGTGGACATTGGAGAGGGAAAGGAGGAAACCTGGGGGGAGGGTGTAGGAAAAGGCTGAGGGAAAGGGCAGAAAGGTTTAAGATTGGCCCATCTTCTTGGCTACTGATTAAAGGGTCCCTGAGCTAGAACCTGGAGTAGAGGGTGGGCCTGGGTTCCCCTCCCTGCCACTGGGGAAGCACCATTGCCTGGACAGTGAATGAGAAGGCTCCATAGAAACTGTCTCAGGCAAAGACTTTGATGTCCCAAGAACACTGACCTGGCCGGAGGGCTGAGCCAGGAAGGGAGAGCACCTGGTATCTCAGAGAGTGAGGGAGAGAGGCGGCAAGGTTTACAAGCAGCACCAGAAGGGAATATCACACCTGAAAAGGGCAAATCCCCAGAGCAGCCGGGAGGAAGCGCCTTAGCAGTAAATATCCTGACAACCGCTGATTATTTGTAACAAAAATCAGAACACCCACAACGCACACTGACCTGCCAGATGTGTGCAATGTGGCAACATCAAAAAAGAAACCCGGCAGCCACCAGATGCAAAACAGAATCCTGGAGACAGTGTCAGAACATACAGAAAATCCACCACTGAAAGCAGCAGAGATCCCAATTCCAGGGATCCTGCCCTGTGAGGACACAAGCCAGAATCAGCTCCAGAGGTTGACTGCTTGTCTAGATTCTGAGTTGCACAGATGTAACTAAGTCCTTGTCTACATGAGATAGGGTACGTCTACATTCGAAACGCTGCAGTGTTGTAGCTGCTGTATTGGCACCATAGCAATGGAAGTGGTTCTTCCGTAGCTGTGGATAATCCACCTCTGAGCAGGTGGTCGCTAGGCCAGCGGAAGTATTCTCCTGTTGACGTAGGGCTGTCTACACCCAAAGTAAGGTTGGCTTAACTATGTATCTCTGGGGGGTGAATTTTTCACACCTCTGAGCGAAATAGCTACATCGACCTAACTTTCTAGTGGACAGCAACCCAAAGCTGCACCTAACTTTTAAGTCAATTTCTAAACTGATTTGATTAATGCACCCCTCACCCTCACCCCACTTGGACACTGGTTTGGAGTTTAAGGACAGTTCATTCCGGTTTAGCTTAAAACTATTCCTTTCTTATCTGAGACAAACTGAAACCAGCCACTCAAACTGTAAAAAGAGCAGGTAAAAACACGTTTCAGTTTAGTTGAGCTGCAGTAATTTTTAATCTGATTTCAGTTCAACTTTCTCACATAGATAAGCCCCATGGCATCTTTATTATTTAAATTGCAGCAGCAAGTAGGAGTCACAGTCATGGACCAAGATCTCCCTGTGCTAGGTGCGGGACAAACACAGAACAAGGATGGTCCATGCTTCTAATGTAAGTATGAGAGGAGACAATGGGTGGGTGCAGGTAGCTGGACGGGGGAGTACCAGGGAACAGTAAAACAATACTAGTCATTTACTGCTCTGCATATAGTCATCTCTGTAGCACGTTTCTAGCATTTACTCATTTCTTAATCATTTATAGACAGAACCTTTAGCTAAGACTGTGACTATCTGATGTACCTCCTTCAGCCTGACAACAACACTGAGAATAAAGCTGGTTCAAATCCTCCCCATTCGCCATACATCTGGAGATGTCACAACCCACCAAGAGACAGGCTCTCACTTCTAAGACCCTCTCAGCCAGCAGTGCCACTCACACAGTATTTTCACACAAACCCCTTGAGGCTTTCCCCACCCGTGGGAGGAGCTCAGCGCTTAGCCTGGCACTTCCTCTTCCCAGGCGTGCGAGGATAGGAAGGGGTAGGAGGATGGCACGCAAAGGATGTCCGAGTTCACGCTTGGCAGAGGACACCATCATCAGCTGCTTCTGCATCCAGCCCCTCTTCTTTTAACAAATGAAGCCCTAGAAAAGCTCCCTGTAAAAATCTGCAAAACGAACTCATTATCCACCTTTAAATCTCTTCTCCAAATTCTCTTCTGCTGTGATACCTGCAGCAAACCTCACAACGGTCAGTCTGTTGGTGTGCTGCGACCACGGCCGAGCATGCTGACCACTAGTGTGTCACTGCTTCTTTGTGCTCCCTCATCAATCTGTATCTCTCTGTTGTCTCTTAGATTGTCAGCTCTCTGGGGCAGGGACCCTAGAGCCTGCCTAGCCAAGTTTTTATATTTTCCTTTAAATTGGAATAAATACAAGATACTGAAATAGAGATCACAAAAATCCATGGGGAAAAATGTAAATCCAGGGGTCAGAGTTAAGGGTGTTGTGATGCAAGATGCATTTCTCTGTACTTTGTAACATCTGTGTCATGTGGGCAAACTAAGATTGGCAAGATCCTTAACTATTCACTTCCTTGATTTCAAGGGCAGGGGTAGACGACAATGGTATTATTGCTTAGCTGATTTTGAATGAAGTTTAAGACAAAAAAAAATCAATGAGTGTTTCTGGGCAGTTTGGCACCAAATTCTCCACTTCTAGCCTCATGCAAGGCAATGACCTGTAGGATGAATGGTTACTATTGGCCAAGAAATAACAATATCTGGGGGAAAAAAGAGCATACCCAGAACGTCTGGCAGGGTGGAGAAGGGGGCCCTGCTATGGGAGGGAAGGAGGAATGAAGGGTGTACACAGCTTCTGGCCTGGGGGGTGGGTGGCAAGCAGAGCCCCTGGCATGGAGAGGAGAATTGGGGATGATGCTGGAGAATGGCGGGGAGGGGCGGGCGGAACATACACAGTGCTGGCATGGGGTGTGGGAGGGAATGAGGGAGACTCTCTTTGTGACCTGGAGGAGAACCCTTGGCAGAAGGCAGGGGGTGCATAGAGTATGGGGGAGGAGGGAATGGGGGGCACACAGAGACCCTGGCATGGGGGAGGGTTGCAGGGAGTCCCTGAAGCAGAGGGGGTAGGAGGATGGCACGCAAAGGATGCACCGGGCTCCATCCAGAGGAGTGACACAGTGTCACTCGCCGTGCGAAGTGTAGAAACAAGAGATTCTTCTTAGAACATCCTCATGTCCTGCAGTTCTAGGCCTGGTATTTATTGGCCGTCCCTGCAGAACCTACTGGAAACTCTGTCACAGAAGCCTCAGCAACAGAGTGACCACATCCTGCGCCCACCCCTGTTTCCTCCCTGCAGGAACTTGAACTCTCGTCATGTTTTGGGTCTAATGGGGACGAAGACACTGCCCGAGTGACTTCAGAGCCACAGTCTCCTTTTCAAAAGTGACCCAGGAGCCTGTGGTTCATTGCATGTCAACAGGACGGAGGGGGGCAGACTTCCACAGGGGTTTAGGCACCTAAAGATGCAGAGAGGGGCCTAGTGGGATTTTCAAAAGTATCTAAATCTGTTAGGTACTCCTGACCCACAGCTCGCTCCCTCCGGGTTCACCCTCACCCACCCCCAGCTCTGCTGGTGCCCCTCAGTCTTGATCCACAACCCCCCTGCTATCCCACCCATCAGCTCCCTCCACAGCTCTGCCAATGCCCCTTAACCCCAGCCCACAACCCCCTATTGCTCCAGCCCTGGGATTCCCTCCCTGCCCAGCTCTGCCAGTGCCCCTCAATTGCAACCCACGGTCTCCTGCTACCCTAGCCCTGGGCTTCTCTTGCACACACAGCTCTGCTGGTGCCCCTCTGTCCTGACCAATGGGGAAGCAGAGCTGTAACTTGGCATTTTAGCACCCGGGGTGAGCAAGCAAATTTGAGCCCTGAGCATTTTTTCTCCATAATTTTTCCACCCCAATTTTCCATCTTTGTGGTTTTGTGCCCTGGGCGGCCACCCTGCTCGCCCCGCCCTGGATACAGCCCTGCATTGAGGCATTATCTGAACATTATGGTTGCAATATTCAAACCCACCACTGGTTTTAAACACATTCTAGGCAACTTTGAAAATCTCATCCAATGCACGTAGCCATCGGTGAGGTGCCTAATACAGCACACAAAAGATAGATCAGTCATTTAGCAAAGTCTTCCCTACTCAAAACTTGGCATGATACATAGTGTCTGTGAATCGTACCGATCTTTTCAAATCCACCGTGCAATTGCAGCAACTGCAACGTTCCTTAAGAAGCCCCAGTCCTGCAAACGTTTATGCACGTGGCTATCTTTACACACAGAACTTTACTGACTCCCGTTTGGCTATTATTTTTATTTGCATTATGGCAGCACAGTTATACCAGGCCCATAATGCCAAGCCCAAGGCCTCCATTGTGCTGGGTGTTGTCCAAAGAAACATCATAATCTGGCTCCATTGTGCTGGGTGCTGTCCAAAGAAACATCAGTAGAAGACAGCCCTGAAGAGCTCCCAGTCCAAGCAGTCACAGCAAACAACTCACCTGTGCCAAGCAAATGCTTCCGTGTTTGCAAGATCTGGGTCTAACACGTTCACGCTCATCTCTGTGTTTTCAAACCAACATTTTTGGGGACCGGATACCCCAGCTGGTGTGAATCAGCCGTAGCTCCATTGGGGTCAATGGGGCCAGATCCCCCAGCTGGTGTCAATGGGCCGTAGCTCCACTGGACTCAATGGGGCCAGATCTCAGCTGGTGTCAATCAGTGAAGCTTCGTTGACTTCAGAAGAGTTATACCAATTTACACCATCATGAGACTGGGCCCATGACGTTGTTTATTGCATGTTTAGAGATGTGTTCATCACTGACAGGCACAGCAGGGTGTGGGGACGGATTCAAGAATAGCCCCCCAGTGCCTTGGCTGTTCTCGGTCCTGCCTGCAGCTTGCAACTTTCCTGTGACTTATTTCAGGACATCAGCTCCAGCTTTGCCCTGTGATTGCTCCCTTTACGTGCTCCCCCACTTAGCGTTATGTTCTGACCCATGCTCTGATCCTCTTGCCCTTTCAAAGTGCCAAGCCCTGCAGTTCGCTATCAGATTGGGCAGCCTCTTGCATCTGAGCAGATCCTGTGGTTTGACAGCTCGAGATGGGGCCAGCACTTCCTCTGCCGCCTTGAGCCCTCAGTTGGACAGGGTGAGTCTGTGGAGGGTCATTGCTTTCTTCTCTTCTCATCGTTTTCTGGGCAAACCTGGAAGATGGAGGACGAAGAAGGTTACACGGTATTAAACCTCCGACGCCAGGAGAAAACCACCACCCGCCTGTCACCAGGGAGGATCCAAGGTACGGACATTAGAAAGTTGTACTTCATGAACATGTCACAAGGAGAGAATGAGTGCAGAGCATAAGTGCAGAGCGCCATTATTTGGATTTGTGTCAGACAGGCTTTTCTTTCACTCTGTGACCAGACATTCCCTGTTCCTGTTCAGAAATGGATATATTTGCACTTGAAGATTGAGATTTTCAATGCTGCCAAAGAAATTTGGACACCCAAATGGAATCAAAATCAATGGGATTTGGACATTCAATTCCCACAGGCTCTGATTTTCAAAGCTGCTTATTTTTAGGCAACAGGAATTCCCTTTTGTGAAAAATGTAGTGGTCTCGACATTTGTTTTAATTCTGCAGCAGAACAAAAATAAGATCCTTTGATATAGCAGGGATGCGAGTCTGGCTCCCTCACATCCCAGGGGAAATGCCATAACCAGCCCTGAACCTGAGCGAGCTTTGCTGGAACTGATACGCTTCCATGAGAAGTTTAGATGAATCGGCTTTTTCCAACAAAAATAGTTTTGTTGGCAAATTCCCGACCAGCTGAACATGAGCTCCCTGTGTGGGGCTGCAACTGAACACGAATGTGATTCTTGGAGCCATAAATAGGAGAATGCTAAGTAGGAGTAGAGAGGGTTTTTTACCTCTGTATGTGGCATTGATGTGACTGCTGCTAGAATACAGTGTCCAGTTCTGATATCTACCATTCAAGAAGGATCTTAATAAACTGCAGAGGGTTCAGAGGGCAGGAGCTCAGTGCTTTCTGAAAACCAGGCCCCTTTAAGGTCTCTAAATTTGAGCACCCAGAATCACTTGTCACTTTTGAAAATCTTCACCCATAACTTGAAGTGTTATGCAGCATTTTCTTCACTTGACTTTAGTAGATTTCACTGAGGCTTAAAAAAAAAAATCAAGCCAGGACTGGTTATGCAACTGTACAGTAAATTACCGGACATAGGGTTGCATGAGAAAGTTCAGTTTGCATTGCATTATGGATATTATCTGACTAACAATGCCTAAGGACATAACGTGAGACCATATTTTAAAAGGCAAAGATAAGGTTGAAGCCGTCTCACCAAACTTTCCATTTTTTACAGATTCTCCTTTGAGTTCCCAGTGCTGTAAACTAATGCTAGTGATTTTGGGGGCTGTTTGCATCATTCTGACATTAGCCGTGATCATTCTGACTATCCTGGGTAAGCGTCTGGATCCCGTCTGTTTTGTAAATACGCAGGTGGTGAAGTTTCTTATGCCTTAGTAATTCAGCTTAGCTATTTTCTATTCATCGATCTGGGATTCTCAAAGTTTTCCATGGTACAGTCCGCCTGTGAAGGTCCATCTGTGCTGCACACTCTTTTCGGCAGTATGCAGAGCACATACTACATGCCCCCCCTAACTTGGGTATAAATGGCAGAGTAGGTGATGAGGCCCTGCTTAGGGGAACAGAGTTAAGATTACATACCCACAGGGTTCAGTGTCTCAGGTATGCCCCCTACACAGCTCTCTACTCACCCAAGCAGTGGCTCCCCATCTACATTTCTATTTCCCAGTGTAGTGTCCCACTGCCAGAGTCTTTCCCCGCCAAAGGGGAAGGTTCAGAAGTGGGGAAAGACTCTGGCAATGGGAAGTCAGCGGTGAAAGGCTCCGGCAGCTCCCTGCTATGGAGCCTTTACCCGTTGCAGGGAGAGACTCCAGCAGTGAGGAAAGTCCCTGGCAATTCCCTGCTACCGCGCCTCACCCCACCGCCTCCTCCCTGCCAGAACCTTTCCCTGACAGGTAGCTGTGCACCACAGCATGGACCAGTGGGGGGCAGCCTGCAGCCTAAGGGCTGCACATGGCCCATCAGGGTAATCCACTGGCAGATCGCGAGACAGTTTGTTTAGATTGACCATCCGCAGGCACAGCCGCCCACAGCTCCCAGTGGCCGCAGTTCACCATTCCCAGCCAATGGAAGCTGCGGGAAGCAGAGATTACAGATTCCCTGGTGCACATAACATAATCTCTTACATTTATAATCCCTGTGCCAATGACAACTATTGCTTACTGGAAAGAGTAACGTTAGGAAAATAATGTAATTGTTGCTATTGTGTAAAGTAATTTAGCAGGTGAAAGCAAAGAGATTTAGTCCGATGTAGCCAGCTTTTACTACCACCAAGTGCTCTCTGGTTCATCATGGGTTACAGTTTGAGAACTGCTGTCCTATATTCAGATACCACATCATTAGTAACATCATGAAGAAATGGCCCCTGAGCAGGAAATGGCCCCAGTTCAGGTAAGCACATATGGACGCTTTTAAAATTAAGGATGTGCTTCAGTGGTTTCCTGATTAGGGGCCTTAAAGAGACCATCACCTTTAAATCTTGTCAATTTAAAAGAGAAAAACAAGCTAAAAGTGTCACTGCTGCTGGGTTCTCTTGACTGTCAGACCATTTACAATTAAAGCTGGTCAAAATTTTATGGACAATTTTTTTCATTAAAAAAAAATCTTTTATATCTGGAAACAATTTTTTGGTTCCAACAACTTGTCAGTTGTACAAACAATTTCGCTGAAAAGTTTTCAGTGCTTTGTTCTGTTTGTGAAAAAAATGTTGGGCTTTTTTCCATTTGTCAAAATCATTTCAGTTTTCGGTTTGCCACTGTGTAGATTTTGGTTGGCGCAGGTTGTGATATGTTGACACAAGATGTTTTTAATCCGACTCCTTGATATGATGAATGTTCATGTCAATTCTTGATACTCTCCCGTTGTGTCTCACACACGAGGCTCTGTGGTTTTCAAACACCAGGACAAATTTTATGAAACAAAATATGTCTAGTGTTAAAACAGATAGTTTTTATATTTTTGAAATTTTTAATAAAAAAGAAAATTTTCAACCAGCTCTATTTACAATCCCATTTCCTACATTTTTAAGAGTGTTTTTCCTCCCCTGTGAGACTTTAGACCACACTTTTCAGAAGTAATTAGTGACTTTGGACAATGGAGTGGAGAGTGGGCTTATAAATTTTGCAGATGACACCACGCTGAGAGGGGTTGCCAGCACTTTGGAGACAGGATCAGAGTTCAAAATGAACTTGACAAATTGGAGAATTGGTCTGAAATCGATATGATGAAATTCAATAAAGACAAGTGCACATTGCTACACTTGGGAAGAAAAAAATCAAATGCACAGCTACAAACTGGGGAATAAGTGTCATCAAGTCCAGCCCTCGGCAATGAGGCAGGACCAAATACACCTAGACCGTCCCTGACAGGCGTTTGTCCAACCTGTCCTTAAACACCTCCAGTGATGGGGACTCCACAACCTCTCTTGGAAGCCTGGTCCAGAGTTTAACTTCTCTTACAGTTAGAAAGCTCTTCCTAATATCAAACCTGAATCACCCTTGCTACAGATTCAGCCCATTACTTCTCATCCTGCCTTCAGTGGTCATGGAGAACAATTGATCACCCTCCTTTTCTGTCGTAAACAGATAAGTAAGAGTTAATAGAACAGGAGTACTTCATATCTCTTTTGCCTGTAAAGGGTTAACAAGATCAGTGAGCCTGGCTGTCACCTGACCAGAGGACCAATCAGGGGACAGGATATTTTCAAATCTTGAGGGAGGGAGGTTTTTGTGTGTGCTATTAGTCTTTGGTTGTTGTTCTCTCTGGGTTCTGAGAGTGACCAGACATGCAACCAGGTTTCTCTCCAATCTCTCTGATACAGTCTCTTATATGTCCAGAATAGTAAGTACTAGGTAGAATAGGCGAGTTAGGCTTATGTTTGTTTTCTTTATTTGCAAATGTGTATTTGGCTGGAAGGAGTTCAAATTTGTATTTTGCTGAAAGGATTTTAATTTGTACTTGTATACTTAGGCTGGGAGGGTATTCCCAGTGTCTATAGCTGAAAGACCATTCCATTACATATTCCATTTTAAATTTACAAAGATAATTTGATTGTTTTTTTCTTTCTTTAATTAAAAGCTTTTCTTGTTTAAGAACCTTATTGTTTTTTTTTTTCTGGTGTGAGACTCCAGGGGACGGGGTCTGGATTCACCAGGGAATTGGTGGGGAGAAAGGAGGGAAGGGGGAGAGAAAGGTTAATTTCTCTCTGTGTTAGGATTACTTTCTCTCTCAGGGAGAGTCTGGGAGGGGGAGAGAGAAGGAGGGGGGAAGGTGAATTTTCCTCTCTGTTTTAAGATTCAAGGAGTTTGAATCACAGTGATCTTCCAGGGTAACCCAGGGAGGGGAAGCCTGGGAGAGGCAACGGTGAGGGAAAGGGTTTACTTTCCTTGTGTTAAGATCCAGAAGGACTGGGTCTTGGGGGTCCCCAGGCAAGGTTTTGGGGGGACCAGAGTGTACCAGGCACTGGAATTCCTGGCTGGTGGCAGTGCTACAAGTAGTAAGCTGGTAATTGAGCTTAGAGGAATTCATGCTGGTACCCCATCTTTTGAATGCTGAGGTTCAGAGTGGGGAATTATACCATGACATCTTCATAATAGCCCTGCCCATATTTGAAGACCGTTATCAAGACCCTGCTCAGTCTCCTTTCCTCAGGGTTAAGCAGGCCCAGGTTTTTCCGCCTTGCCTCTTAGGTCAGACTTTCTAAATCTTTGATCATTTTTGTTGCTCTCCTCTTGTCTCTCTCCAATTTGCCCACATGTCTCCCAAAGTGTGGCACCCAGAATCAGACACAGTCTTCCAGGTGAGGCCTCACCGGTGCTGAGCAGAGCAGGACAATCACCTTCTGTATTGTACATACGACACTCCTGTTAATACACCCAGGATGATAGTAGCCTTTTTTGCAACTGCCTCACACTGTTGACTCATATTCCATTTATGATCCACTGTAACCGCCACCGAGCCTCTTATTCCCCAATCCTAGCCTGCTATTCCCCAGTTATTCTCCTCCCCTCACTGCAGCAGTCCCTGCTTCTGGGCCTATCAGCTGGAGTCTCTTCAAAATATGATCTTCCTTCTCCTTTCTCACATGTGATCTTGCACAGTGATAGCTAACGACGTTGACATTTAAAGAATCATAATTAGCAGAAAGAGCGAGGAGTACTTGTGGCACCTTAGAGACTAACAAATTTATTTGAGCATAAGCTTTTGTGGGCTAAAGCCCACTTCATCGGATGCATGGAGTGGAAAATACAGTAAGAATATATACATATATATACACAGAGACCATGAAAAAATGGAGGTTGCCATACCAACTCTAACGAGACCAATCGATTAAGGTGGGCTATTATCAGTAGGAGAAAAAAAACTTTTGTAGTGATAATCAAGATGGCCTATTTCAAACAGTTGACAAGAAGGTGTGAGTAACAGTAGGGGGAAAATTAGATGAAAATTAGTATGGGGAAATAGTTTTTAGTTAGTGTAATGACTCATCCACTCCCAGTCTAATTTCCCCCCTATTATTACTCACACAAAACAATAAAGTTAAAACAATTTTTTTTTACCGTATTGAAACATTTTGAAACAAAATGAGAATGTCAAAACAATTCCTTTAGATTTTTTTCCTCATCAAAAATTTCATGGAAACAGATAAATTCCTGCAAAATGTTTCAATTTTGATGAAACTGCATTTTCCCACAGAAAACTGTTCCGTCAGGTTTTTCAGACCCGTTCTACTGATAACATAAAGCAAAGATGCTGATGCCAAAGAAAGAAACGAAAGAGGCAGAGGCAAACTGAGCCCAGGGAAAATCATTCAAAATAAAAGAACTACAGGGCCAGCTGGAAATAGACAAAAGCAGGAGAGAGAAATGTGAAAGCGCTAAGAGATTACTACATGTAATAGGAAAAGGGGGAAGTAAACACTGATATGTACCTGTTTCACCTTTGTATTTAAATAGGAACAGAATATAATTTGCCTCTGGATTTTTAACAGTTCAGTTTTTTCTCCAAAGTGACTGACTGGGATCCATATTATTCAGTGCTTTATTACACACACATGCACGGCAGTTCTCTAACCTCTATTCACACGGATGCTGTGTGGGGAAGTTTTCCAGTGCGGCTCTCATGAAGGCCAGACAGGAACACCCTCAAACTCCCCTGCGGACAGAGATTCCGGGCAGAGAGGATTGAACAGCGCAGAAGGCAGCAGCAGCCCAGAGGACGTCCTCACTCATCTGAGACAGAATCTGTGCGAGCTGCAAACACACAGCAGCGCAGGTAACCGCAGCTCCTTCCATGCCTGAGCTGTCCACCTGTCTAGTGCATCTGTCAGAGCTCCTCCTAGAACAGTCCCTTCCTGCTACTAGGCCCACATGTGCCACCACCCGCCCATCCTCCAGAGCTTCTCTGCACTGGGTACCACACATGAGTGCTGTTCACAAGCATTTTCAGATGGGACTGTGGGGAGCAGCAGTGACACCTCATGGCCAGTTAGGGTAGCTCTCGGTATATACAGTACCACGGGGAGTGGGGGGGGATCACAGGAGAGTGGGAGGGGAAGAGATGGGCTAGAACAGAGTGAGAAAGAAGGCAGAGGCTGTGCTGGGACATGGCATGAAGGGAAATCAGGTCTCAACCCATCATGCCACACACCCAGTGAGCGACAGTCCCTGCCTCAGCTGAGATCAGGGCCCCATTGCGTCAGGCGCTGCACAGACACACAGCGAGAGAGTTCCCGCCCCAAAGAACTTACAAGACAGATGAACAAAGTAGTACTATCCTTATATGACAGATGTGGAAACTGAGGCACAGCAGGTTGCCATGACTTTTTCCCAGGTCACACAGTAGCGTGTGTGGCAGAGCTGGGAACTGAAGCCAGATCACCTGACTTGCAGTCAAGTGCCTGAACCCGCTGCATGGAAAGTGTTGAACCATGACTTGTCTTTGGCCCCATTAATGCCGGGTCCCTTTGCTCCAGGTGGAGGCTCTGAGTGCAAACTCTGTCCCATGGACTGGCTGTCACACAGAGGAAAGTGCTACTGGTTCTCTAAAGGGAATAAGGACTGGAATGGGAGCCGTGATGACTGTCCAAGGAAGAGGTCTCACATCCCGGTGATCCAGGACCAGGATGAGATGGTAATGTGAAAAATAAAGTGTGCAACCTACGCCTAAAACTTAGGTCAACCTAGCTATGTTCCTCAGGCGTGTGAAAAATGCCTCGTTTTGAATCTGTGTTGAAAAATTGTCAGTGACTGAGAATCTACGACGACCCTTGGTAAATTGTTCCAATGGTTAATTACCCTCACTCTTAAAAATTTACACTTTATTTCCAGTATGAGTTTGTCTAGCTTCAACTTCCAGCCATTGGATCATGTTCTACCTTTGTCTGCTAGATTGAAGAACCCATTATTAAATATCTGTTTCTCATGCAGGTTCTTACAGACTATGATTACGTCATCCCTTAACCTTCTCTTTGCTAAGCTAACTAGATTGATCTCCATGAGTCTATCACTCTAAGGCAGGTTTTCTAATCCTTTAAACATTCTCATGGCTCTTCTCTGACCCCTCTGCAATGTAGCAAGATCCTTCCTGAACTGTGGGCACTAGAACTGGGCACAGGATTCCAGCAGTGGTCACACCAGGGCCAAACTGAGATGTAAAATAACCTCTCTGCTCCATTCAATATTCCCCTGTTTAAGCATCCCAGGATCACATTAGCTCTTTTGGTCACAGCGTTCCACTAGGAACTCATGTTCAGCTGATTATCCACCATGACCCCTAAATCTTTTTCAGCGTCACGGCTTCCCAGGGTAGAGGCCCCATCCTGCATTCTTTGTTCTTAGCTATATACATTTAGCCATATTAAAAACACATATTGTTGGCTTGTGCCCTTCCAGCTCCCTCTGTATCCCTAACCTGTCCTCTTCGTTATTTACTGCACCCCCAATTGTTGTGTCCGCTGTAAACTTTATCAATGATGATTTTATTTTTTCTTCCAGGTCCTTGGTAAAAATGTTCAATAGGTTAAGGCCAAGAACCAGTCCCTGTGGGACGCCATTGAAAACACATCCGCTCAGTGACGATTCCCTGTTTGCAATTAAATTTTGAGACCTAGCAGTTAGCGTCCTAACAAGTGTTATATTCCAGTTCTATAGGGAAAAACAATTCCCTTGCTTGTTTTGGGTTCAACTGAAAGCATCTTTGGAGACTGTGGATTAAGTTCTCTTGTGTCCTTTGGAACGATTGCTTTTCCCCCAGGCTAAATTCACACTCCTGCTATTCTCCACAGGAGTTCATACAGAACGTCACACAAGGGAAATATCCCGTTTGGATTGGGCTTAATGTTACATCCCCAGAGGAGAAATGGACCTGGGTGGATGGCTCCATCTTAAACCAAAATCTGTGAGTGTTTCTTGCTGTTAAATATTTCATGTGTCTAGAGAAAAGCTTATAATTAAGTAACTGTGGATGTTTGCAGAGTCGGAGAGAAAGGCTGGCCTTGAACTGGGGCTCAGGCAATCTGTATTTACTAACAGACTCCCTGTGTGACCTCGGCCAAGTCACTTAAACTCTCTTAGGCCTCCACTCCCCAGCTGTCATAAGGAATAATTATTCTTTGGGTGTTTTGTGTATTTAGATTGCAGGCTTCTGGAGAAAAAACTGCCTCCTGCTAAGTGTATAGATAAAACGCCCAGCACAATGGAGTCCTGATACTGGTTGGGGCCTCTAAGCATTACTAGAACGCACATAATACAGAGAGCTGGGGGAAAAAATTCCCAACGGAACAACTTTCCCTCTAGGAACATCTACGCTACAGCGCAGCAGGTGTGACGCTGCAGCACCAAACTGTAGACCCTTCCTACACATCGACCGAAGGGGTTTTTCTGTTGTTGTAGGTAGTTCACCTCTCCAAGAGGCAGTGGCTGGTTCTTCCATCAACCTAGCTACAGCTAGGGGGGAGGTCGACCTTACAACGTACTTACAAGTACTCCTGTTCTTTTTGCGGATACAGACTAACACGGCTGCTACTCTGAAACCTTTCTTCCAACACATGCTTTCTCACTGGTGCCTCTAGGCTAGAGTGGTGAGTTCTGTCCCCAACAGCCACATGGAGACCAGACGTGGTGGTAAATTCAGTCCCCAACAGCCGCATGGAAACCAGATGCAGTGGGAGCTTTGTGACATTTATAGCCTTGCAGGGGAAAACGCAGAGCTAATGGGAAACCTACAGCTGAGCAGGCCATTAGATTTAATACAAAGAGATGCTTCTCTGGACCTTTGTTTGAGAGGTCTAGTCACTAACACAGATTATTTCTCCCCTCCTCACCCCCTTTGTTCCACAGGTTTCCAGTATCTGGTCCAGCTGTGAGAAACAGCTGTGGGGTGATAAAGGGGAATCAGCTGCGTTCGGAAATGTGCAGCGCTGAATTTAAGTGGATTTGTCAGAAAGAAGCCGTTATGATCTAAGCAGTGACGGTAGGGGGGCGGTATCCTTAGAAATAACAGATTCCCAGATAGAAAGGCCATTCCGATTGTCTACTCTGACCTCCTGCATAACAAAGGCCAGCGAATGTCACTCAGTAAAAAGCTGATGGGAGAAAGCCACATGCTCCTCCTAGTTAGGGTGACCAGATGTCCTGATTTTATAGGGACAGTCCCACTATTTGGGGCCTTTTCTTATATAGGCTCCTATTACCCCCCACCCCCTTTCCCGAGTTTTCACACTTGTTATCTGGTCACTCTACTCTTAGTCCTCAGAAAGGTCCAGCTCACCCGTGACAGAGTGGGAATTTTCTGTAAAATTTTTGTATGATACCTGTGTGTGCCTCAGTTTCCCCTGTATGCTGCATCATCACCAGAAAAGGGCTGGTTACTCTCAGGCAGGGGTGCTGATGCTGGTCTTGAGTGTGGGACCCATGTCGTTGGAAGCCCATGAAGACAATGGCAAAGCCAACCCCCAGGACATTTGCTACCAAGCTAGGAATGACCATGGATGGCCCACCTCTCCGCAGGAAGCCAGCTGTGTTTGAGCAGCTGGACAACAAAGGATCCAGAATGGGCCTGGTCTGAGATCTTGACCAAAGAGGCCAGAGTGGGAGCGAGGAGGGGACACACCACCTTGGCTGGGGCTCTGGGTCAACCAGAATGGAAATTGCTGTAACTTTCTTTTCTCTGTGTTAACCAAGGACTCTCTACACTGTGTTCCCGGCAGCTAATAAACCCTCCTGCTTTTACTACACTGGCTGGGAGTCATGGCCGACGCTGAAGGAGGGGTGCCTGGCTCCTTTTGGGGGTACAAGTCTCCCTCAGAGGCCCATCTCAGGTGGCCTCGTTGAAAGGAGCCACAGCATGAAGCAGGGGGGCTGGAGACTTTGAGGTTCAGTCCAAGGAGGTGGTGAAGCCAAAGGGCTTACCTTTGTGACAGAGTGAGACCCTAAGGGGGTCTGGCACCCTGAAGGGGTCCTCCCAGGGACTGTTCTAAAGCATTGGGCATGTGGATCCGTGACAACCCCCAATAACCATCATCCTTAGCATGTAGCACCCTTCTTGTGCAGATCTCGTTGCTTTACAAAAGGCAAGTGATCACCATTACTGTAGAGGTGGAAGGGGAAATGGAGGCAGAGAGAGAATCACAGAAATGTAGGACTGGAAGGGACCTCGATAGATCATCTAGTCCAGTCCCGTGCACTCCTGGCAGGAATGAGTATTATCTAGACCACCCCCGACAGGTGTTTGTCCCACCTGCTCTTAAAAACCTCCAATGATAGAAACTCCATCATCTCCCTATGTAATTTGTTCCAGTGCTTAATTACCTGACAGTTAGAAAGTTTTTCCTAAAGGTCTAATGTAATCTCTCTCTCTCTTTTTTTTTTTTTTTTTTTTTTTTTAAATCTAAGGTACTTAATACAGAGCCCTCGTTACCACAGTCACTATCTTTAACATCTATTTCTCCTCCCACCCCTCCCCTGTCACCTAAACCACCTCCAAGCCCGTTGCTAAGCACCATTCAGAACCATCCCATGCTCCAGATTCCACCCCAGGTAAGGAGGGGAAGGTTGCATGGTGCTGGCTGCTTCTGCAGTTGATCAGGCAACTCTGACTCCTCTCCCCACCAAATGAGTTGGAAAGCTGCTAGAAAATCCCCTTTTCTTCCTTCCACCTGGACACAGCCCCGCTGGCACCCAGGAGGCGCTGAAGCGAATGCAGGGAAGATGACAGAACAAAACCATAGACCCAGCAGTGAGGTCATTTATTTACACAAAGTGCCAAAGAGAATACAAAAACCTACTTATATACAAAGGTTTGGCTGGCGAGTTCCAGATTCTGGGCTACCGCTGAATGAAGCCTGGCCTGGCCTGGCCTGGCCAGTCCTATGCATGTCAGGCACCGTGCGCCGCAGCGTCGGTTTCTCCCTAGCCCTTCGTGTACACGTCGCGTTGGGAGCAGATCAAGTTCTGCAGCATGTGGCACCACAGAGGAGCCGACGGCCTTGTCATTCAGATAGGCACAGTTGCCGTCGGCTCGGATTTCAAACCTGCCACACAAGCGCACCGGGGCTGTGAGTCCCGGCTCCGCATTCTGGGTAGCGCAGCAGATGAAAGCAAGCAGCAACGGGACCTTAATGACCCCACTCGCCATTGCTCTCCCCGCTGCATCTGGGCCCAGCATCCCCTTGTGATTTGTTTTAATAGCAAATTCAGTTCATTTCATGATGTCTTCCCATGTTGAGTGTGCAGCCCTGGGGTTAGCACTGGTATGTCCCTAATGCAGGCAAAACGACAGGCCGGATGGGGATCAGACCATAGGTAGGATGTTTCCAGCCCATCACACTGTTCAGTCTGATTGTACCTTCTGTTGCCCCCAACCCTTGGTCTGTCTTGTCTAGTTAGACTGTGAACTCTTTGGGGTAAGGACTGTCTCCCATTGTGTATCTGTGCAGCGCATAGCACAACGGGGCCCTGATCTAAGCTGGGGCAGGGACTGTCTCTTGCTGGGTGTCTGTGCAGCACCCGGCACAATGGGGCCCTGATCTCAGCTGGGGCCTCTGGGTGCTACCATAATACCAACATCAATAATACTACTAATAAAAGGTTTCTTGGGCCAGGTCTGTTACACGAGGGACATCAGCCAATAATGCTGCTACAAGAATGCAAACAAACGCCCACATACAGAAGACCTAATGTCCCCTCAAAGCCAGACCCATTAAACAGTTCAGCCTTCCACCCACCGCACACATCAGCCAGCAATGAGTATGAGTTCCAAAATACTGTGTCCAGTCTTTTTAATGCCAGAAAAAGATTATCGGTGGTTTTGTCTTCCAACCAATCTTAGACTGGTCCAATTCAATGCTTATTCGAGTCACCTGCGTCCCAACACTTAGAAAGAAAGAAGACTCACAGGTTGTTGAATTCTGTACCATTCACCCATCTCCAGGGCTGGCCGTCTTTCCTCCACAGGCCAGTCCAGTGCTCAGAAAGGCCTTTATAGCGCAGCATGAAAGCCTTTTTAGAACAGAAAAAGGAAGATGTTATTTCTGGGTGGGTCCCTCTCACTCTCTCCTGCTGAAGCTGTTCCACATTGTATAGGACGTCTGAACAGTCGCTGGGGCTGAGAGCGAGTGAGGTGGTTAGCGCACACACCTGGGAAGAGACCCAAGTTCAGGTCCCTGCTCCAGGCCCATTTTGTCGTCTGGAGGCATCTCACCTTTTCAGGCAGGGTGTCAATCACAGCCAGGGAGACGTGGAAGGAGGAGCAGTTGCTCTGGTTGAAAGCCCAGTATCCTTCGGTCTCTGAGAAACAGTAACATTTCCCTAGGTACCCGACCCAGCCATCAGGGCACCAAGGGACAGTAGGGGAGCGCGGAGAATCAAATTGAAATTTCAGTGCTACCCCTGGGGGGAAAGAGAGAAAGTAACAGACACAGGGTGACAGAGACCCATCTATTCTTGTGCAATTACACACAGCAGTAAGAATTTCACACACACACACTTTCTCCCCTGAGATTAACCCAGACCATCCTGTGCCCAGTGCTCAGATCTGTATATTTGATTCAGCCTGCGTTATTTAAAAAAAAAAAAAAAAAAAAAACCTAGATAAAGTCCAGCCACAAGATGGCATCAGAGCCTCATCACAAAAGTTTGCACTGACTGGCTTGGAGAAAGGTTTTAACTCAGTGGCGGGCAACCTGCGGCCCATCAGGGTAATCTGATTGCGGGCCACGAGTCATTTTGCTGACATTGACCGTCCACAGGCACCGCCCCCTGCAGTTCCCAGTGGCCACAGTTCTCTGTTTCCGGCTTGTAGTCCACCCTCATTTAGAGGCCTCTTTATTGGATATTGCATCCGATATAAAAGATGACCAAGCAACAAAACTAAAGACTTCATTGAAATTCTAACCCTTTCAGGGCAAAAAAGGAGGCTTAGGGACTGGCACTCATGAACCACATCACAGAGATGGTTTGAAGGGCCAATGAGCAGTCGTGTTTAGGGCAGTTGGAGCAAGAGTCTTGTATAAATCCACTTTGTGGCCCAACTATCTGAGGCAAGAAGAGAGAAAAACATGCAATTGTGGCAACTCCTGGGCCGAAAGGAAAACAGAAAGGAGCAAGGAGTGTTGAACTCTCTCACCTGACAAAGCCACGATGACGGCGACAGCAATGGTCAAGAGCATAAAGAGGAATTTACGTGTGCAGTGTTTCCAGGGTGTGGCCCAACGCTGGCCACCTGAAAGAAAGAAACCTGTTGGGTCTCCTGGAGGAGGTGGATGGGAGGACCCAGAGTTATTAATACCAGCATGTCAGCTGCCAGACAGGGCATTCAGTTAAACGACTCCTGCTTTCTCTCCCTTATGCTCATTGTTTCACTCCAGGCTCTCTGGAGCTGTGATCCCAAGTATCGCAGGACTGCCTGGCTCCCAACTAACAGGGAAGGGGAACGTGTCTCATTCTGCAGTCTCTTCCCTATGCCCTGTCTGTGCCCCCTACCCAGGAGATCAGACTCTCTCAGACACCGAGCCCACAAACCTAGTGGCCCTACATTAAGTCAGGATGCTCTAAGCCAAGCCATGTGGAGGAGAGATGCTTGAAATTTGACTCTCTTAGGAGGAGAAGCAATGTACATTCGGTATTGGTGTCCTGAAAGAGCAGAGAAATTGCTAAAGGATGGAAAATGTTCCCACTCCATACTACAGGGACTGCAGCCATTAGTCTGATAGATTATGTTGATTTACACCTATACTGCATTAGAAGGCATTTATACAATAGATCAGAAACACCAGTGCCAAATAGAGATAGAAAATAACCTCTCATCTCCTACTAGAGATTCGCTTGATTATGCATCCCAGGATTGTACTAGCCCTTTTGGCCCCAGCATCACATGGTGAGTCCACGTTCAGCTGTTTATCCACCATGAGCTTCAAATCTTTTCCAGAGTCCCTGCTTCCCAGGAGAGAGTCCCCTATCCAGTAACCCTGGCCTGCGTTCTTTGTTCCCAGATGTACACGCCGACACTGAGCTGTGTTCAAACACCTCCCGTTTGCTTGCCCCCAGCTTATGAAGCGCTCCAGATCTCTCTGAAGGAAGAGGGCAGGTCTTTGATTCAGAGCAATCTAGATCACTTGGTAAACATGGGGAACAAATAATTAATAACGGGCTCTTCAGTCTCGCAGCGAAAGGTACAACACTATCCAAGGTCTGGAAGTTGAAGGCAGACAAAGTCAGCTGGAAAGAAGGCACGTTTTTACTAGGGAGAGTAATTAACCATTGGAACAATTTACCAAGGGTCATGGTGGTTTCTCCATCAATGGCCATTTTTAACACAAGACTGGACGTTTTTCTAACAGATCTGCTCTTGACATTGTTTCAGGGAAGTCCTCTGGCCTATGCTATACAAGGCATCTGACGAAGTGGGTATTCACCCACGAAAGCTCATGCTCCAAAACGTCTGTTAGTCTATAAGGTGCCACAGGATTCTTTGCTGCTTTTACAGATCCAGACTAACACGGCTACCCCTCTGATACAAGGCACCTAAGTTGCTCTATAAACAGCCATGCATTCAAGGGAGGTTGCAGTTTAAAAATATCACCATTTGTCCAAACATTTTCTAAAGAGACTAGTGCTGTAAGCCAGACCTAAGATTCCTGTAAGCGAAAGACACACACCTCAGAACAGGGGCTGGCTGGCTCACCCAGTGGTGTGGCTACGAACCTGCGTTCCACTATCACACGCACCCAACCCTGCCAACTTTGCTGCTGATGTAGTCAAAGTTCCCGTGGCCTAACTTGTGTTCAGACAAAGCTATCCCACAATTCCCGGGGTCTGCGTGTTCCTGTCCTTCTGTCTCCCATCTTCCCGCTTGTCTCCCATGAGCTGGAAGCAACCTGCTGGCTCAAATACAGTTGCCCTGCGTTTAACCCTTCATTTTCACACGGATGACTTGGTTTGAAACACAGCTCCACCTCGTTTGTTAAAAAAGCAAAGAAGATGCCTATCGACCAGCGTGTCGCAGGACGGACAGAGACGTTCTCCCATAATACACCACGAACCAAGCCCTAGAACTGCTCTAGCTAGCCAGGCACTAAGAACCCTGGGACATGCCCTAAGAAGCCACTTTGTATGACAGGCTTCGGTGCATCCCCAGTATGGATGCAGCTGCCAGGACATAGGGCAGGTATGAGGTGTGCAGTACGGATGCTCACAGGTGAGTTGGAAAGCACAGGCTTGCACGCCCAAGTACACAGACCCGGGTACACTATGCAGTAGAGACATCCCCTATGCGAACCAAATTCCTCTTTTGTATGTGCAAATGCGGGATACTGGGCTCGCAATGCCTTGGGTGCATTAATCACACCCACTTCCATCTTTGGCCGTAAAGAGGGAAAGGAGAGGGCTCAAGGGCCAAATCATCAAGTGCAGGTGCAATATATGCTCCAGCCCAGAAATGTACGTGAACCTACTTAATAACCCACAACGTTCCCACAGCTGTGCATAGAGTTGCAGGTACAACATGAGGTAACAACAAATAGGGGAGGGTTTGGAAGTGATCAGACACACCTGACTGCACATGCAAATGCTGCATCCTCCTTTGAAAAGGCAACCTCAGTATTTAAACAAGGTTATGGCTCTCCTGTGTTATGGTTAGTGTGGACAGAGGGGGGGAAAAGGCAGGTTAACCATGCCATAAACCCTCTTCTAATCCTGCCAGACACCTAGGCTAAAACATGTTTGTCCTGTCCACTTGTCAAGAAGAATTTTGTTATAACACAGAAGAGCCATGACCACGTTTCAGAGCTTTGTCTAAACATGGCTGTTCTTCCAGTGTAGATGGGTCTTACATTTGTCTCTACCACCACCCTGTATCTGAGCAGTGAGGCTCTGGTTACCTGGTTGTCCTGCACTATTTTGATCCCCATTGTTATTAAGAGGGCCCTCAGCAGAATTCTCAGGCTTTCTTCTCTGAGTGAGACACATGGTCTATGAACACTGGGCTCTGCTCAACTCTCTCTCAGGCTGACGCTGTGTTTAGAAGAGGAACCGTAGTCATTTGAAGACCTGAAATCCAAGATTTAAGAGTCAGGACATTTGGGTTTTTGACATTCATTGCCACACGGTGCTCAAAACAAACAGCAGGGGCAAGTCTTACATTGCATTGGCACCTTCAATCTAAAAATATCTTCGAAACATTGCTGCACACTATGGACAAGGATTTCTTCAGCCAGTCCCTAAATGCAGGCACTCCTGAGGCAGCTGGTTAATGGCACATAGCTACAGGGGGAAAAAAAATCTTATCATAAACTGTTAACGGCCTACATGCACAAGAAACTGCAGAGGGAATTTGAAGGAAGTAGAAAATCATTTACTTTGTTCAAATCTGGCCTGGATCAGGGTGTAATCAGCATTTTCCGGACAGAGATCTAAGGGTGCTGATTTCAGTGGGGGCGTTTCTCTGGGGCAGAGCATATGATGAGGCGAGGCAGAGTGTGTGTGAGACCCCATCAGCCTTGGGCTCCTCCCAGCCTGAGGTTCTCAGCCGCACAGCCAGAGGAGGGGCTAGGGGCTCTGGAGGGTTCGAGCCCCAGCCAGGCCTGGTCAAACCTGGCTCTGGATGCTACTTTAACAGTAGGTTGGGGAGTTCATGTCTTGCATGTAACCCAGTGCTTTCCCTCCCACACTGTTTTGACAGAACCCCAGCTGCCTGCCAGCTACCACGATTAGAGCTAAGACAGGGAAATGGTGTCACAGCTGCCACCTCCAGAATAAAGTCCTGTCTACATTAGAGGCAATTGCACTAGTGTAGCTATACTTGCAAACCCCTAAGAAGCTTGCTACATTGGTGCAATAAGCAATTTACACCACTATCTTACCAGGGAAGTACACCACATTCAGCATTGCACAATACCAATGATTACAAGTCAGTTAAACCCATTGTGCTTTAAAGTCAAACAGCTGCCTGCAGAAGGCTCTGGTTTATTTGATGGCTGGTCCATGATTTAGTTCTTAGGCTATTGTTATACAAGTAATCAGAATTGGTTGAAAACTTTCCGACGGAAGAATTTTCCATCAGATAAAATTGATTTGACAAAAATCAAAATGTGCTGCAGGACCACGTCAATTTCAACCAACAGGGAGACTCTCCCAAGCTGTTGTCTCCTTGTATTATCGTTGACCAGGATCCCTCTGTGCTAGGTGCTGTACAAACACAGAAGAAAAAAGACAGCCCCTGCCGCAACGAGTTTGCAATCTAAGCCTTAGGGTCTGTCTACAGTTGAAACTCTACAGATGTGCTGCTGTAGCACTATAGCATAGACATTTCCTACAGTGATGGAAGGAGCTCTTCTGTCTGTGTAATAAATTCACCTCTCCCAGAGGTGGTAGCTGGATCGACAGAAGAATTCTTCCCTCCACCTAGTGTGCTTAGGTTGGCTTAACGATATTGCACAGGGTGTGACATTTTTCACAGCCTTGAGTGCCGTAATTAAGCCAGGAGTGAAAGTAATTTAAAGGACTTACCGGTACTCCAGAGTCCTGAGCAAGGGGCATGGCCTGAACCGGGAGAGGCGTAACCTTGAAATTCCCTGGGCCCTTTAGATCACCGCAGGAGCTCCCAGCTGCAGAGGTAGCTGGGAGCCCAGGGGCGATTTAAAGGGCCCAGGGCTCCCTGCCGCAGCAGAGCCCTAGGCCTTTTAGAGTGCTGCCCAAGTCCCACTGCCAGAGCCCTACCGCTGCCACCCCAGGGCTCTGGCAGCAGGGGTCAGAAGGCGATTTAAAGGGCCCAGGGCTCTGGCCGCTGCAGGGAGCCCCAGACCCTTTAAATCACCTGCCGGTCAGGTCCGGCACGACATACTGCCTCTTGCTGGTACGCTGTACTGACTTACTTTCACCTCTGAGTTAAGCAGACCTAACTCTGTAACAGGGACCAGGCCTGGGTCTACACTTGAATGTGATATTGGCATAGCTATGTTGATAAGAAGTGTGGGGGGGAAAAAAACCCAAATATCCCAGAGCAACAGAGCTACATCAACATAACACCCGGCATAGACGCTACATCGACAGAAGACTGCCTCTGTTAACACAGTGGTTTGGGGACTCCTCCACTGCCTGTTAGCAGCAACCCCCACTTAGACTCCCCCATTAGCAGCCCCCCATTGACCCTCTCCCTTAGGATTCCTCCATTGGCGCCTATTAGCAGCCCTCCCCCCATTAACCCCTTCCATCTGGGATTCCTCCATTGACCCCACTAGCAGCCCCTCCCCTTGGGAATTCCCCGTTAATCTCCTCCTCTTCAGCGTCCCCCGTTGACGCCCCCCTTTATGGGACGCCCCCAGCCGATTCGAAGGGCCGGGGGGAGGACACGCCTCCCTCCCACCCAAGCCCTGTCTCCCGTGCATGCGCCATGGTGGTTCCGCGAAAGGCGAGCAGCATCTCCCCTCCGGCTCGCTGTACTAAGAGGGCGGAGGCATTTCTTTTATATACGGTCCCCCCTGCCATTTTTTAGAGGTGAGAATAGAGGTGCTTTGGGCTGCGCACCCCCCACCCTGGATCCCGTGTTGTCGGAGGAGCCGTTCCACCAACCCCGTTATCACACCCCCCAGCTGGGTGAGCCCCATAGAGCCCCGCCCCCCTCAGGCTCATGCCGCCCCCAGCTGTGCCCCAGTTAGCAGGTGTCCCCCCCAAGTTCAGCGTCCCTAGTTCCCGCCCCCACCCCAGGATCCAGGCAGGGGGGCCTAGGAGTCACCCCCCCATCAGGGTGCACCTCCCACAGCTCCCCCCCTCACCTCCCAAGTCAGAGCCAGATTTGGAGGGGGGAGGGTCTGTGGGAGGCCCTCCCCTCCCATCATGGATCCAGGGGTAGCTCCACTTCAGGAGGTTGAAAGTAACTGAAACTGCCCCCAGGCCGGGCCAGTCATGTGGGGCTCACATGCCCCAACTGGCTCCCATCTGCTCAAACTGGCCCAATCTCTTGCTGCCGCTTCTCCCTTTCAAACCTTGGCTGGTGCTTCTTGTCCTTGTTTCCGGCGAGTGATTCACCCTAAAACCACAACACTTGTTTTTAACAGTTTGACTGTGTCTCGCCAAGTGAACAGAGCAGGGTTTGGTTCAGGGCAGAGGGGTCAAGGGAGGTTATTCTTTAACACAGCAGTTCTCAACCTTTCCAGACTGCAGTACCCCCTTTCAAAAGTCTTGATTTGCTTGTGTTACCCCCACGTTTCACCTGACTTAAAAACGGCTTGCTTACAAGATATAAAAATGCTGAAGTGATACAGCCACTGTTACTGAAAAATTGCTGCCTTTCTCATTTTTACCCTGTAATTATAAAAATAAATCATTTGGAAGTGTGCATTTCAGTGTATAGCCTGTAGAGCAATATAAACAAGTCATTGTCTGTATGACATTTTAGTTTGTACTGACTTATCTAGTGTTTTTATGCAGCCTGTTGTAAAACTAGGCAAATAGATGAGTTGATGTCCCCCCTGGAAGGCCTCTGCCTACCCCGAGGGGTACACATACCATGGGTTGAGAACCGCTTCTTTAGCATAGCTGTGCTGGTTTGTGAATGAAGATTTACTGTTTATATAATGATGGCACACAGAGATAGAATAGTAAAACTGGAAAGAACCTTGAGAGATTGTCTAGTCCAGTCTCCCGCACTCGAGACAGGACTAAGTATTATCTAGACCATCCCTGACAAGTGTTTGTCCAATCTGCTCTTAAAAATCCCCAATGATGAAGATTCCCCGACCTCCCTAGGAAATTTATTCCAGTACTTAACCACTCTGACAGGAGGTTTTCCCTGATGTCCAACCTAAACCTCCCTTGCTGCAATTTTAGCCCATTTCTTCTTGTCCTATCAGAGGTCAAGAAGAACATTTTTTCTCCCTCCTCCTTTAACAACCTTTTATGTACTTAAAAACAGTTGTCATCTTCCCTCTCAGTCTTCTCCTCTCCACACTAAACAAACCCAATTTTTTCAATCTTCCCTCATAGGTCATGTTTTCTAGACCTTTAATCGTTTTTGTTGCTCTTCTCTGGACTTTCTCCAATTTGTCCACATCTTTCCTGAAATGTGGTGCCCAGAACTGGACACAAAACTCCAGTTGAGGCCTAATCAATGTGGAGTAGAGCGGAAGAATTACTTCTCGTGTCTTGCTTACAGTACTCCTGCTAATACATCCCAGAATGATGTTTGCTTTTTTTTTTTACACTGTTGACTCATATTTAGCTTGTGATCCACTATGGCCCCCAGATCCCTTTCCACAGTACTCCTTCCTAGATAGTCGTTTCCCATTTTGTATGTGTGCAACTGATTGTTCCTTCCTAAGTGGAGTACTTTGCATTTGTCCTTATTGAATTTCATCCTCTTTACTTCAGACTGTTTCTCCAGTTTGTCCAGATCATTTTGAATTTTAATCTTATCCTCAAGCATTTACAACCCCTCCACTTTATAAGTGTAGTCTCTATGCCATTATCTAAATCATTGATGAAGATACTGAACAGAACTGATCCCTGCAGGACCCCACTCGTTATGCCCCTCCAGCATGATTGTGAACCACTGATAACTACTCGCTGGGCATGATTTTCCAACCACTTATACACCCACCTTATAGTAGCTCCATCTAGGCTATATTTCCCTAGTTTGTTTATGAGAAAGTCATGCAAGACAGTATCAAAAGCCTTACTAAAGTCAAGATATACCACATTTACTGCTTCCTCCCTATCCACAAGGCTTGTTACCCTGTCAAAGAAAGCTACCAGGTTGTTTGACACCATTTGTTCTTGACCAATCCATGCTGACTGTTATTTATTACCTTATTATCTTTCAGGTGTTTGCAAATTGATTGCTTAATTATTTGCTCCATTATCTTTCCAGGTAAAGAAGTTAAGCTGACAGGTCTATAATTCCCCAGGTTGTTCTTATTTCCCTTTTTATAGATGGGCACTAGATTTGCCCTTTTCCAGTCTTCTGGAATGTCTCCTGTATTCCATGACTTTTCAAAGACAATCGCTAATGGCTCAGATATCTCCTCAGTCAGCTCCTTGAGTATTCTAGGATGCATTTCATCAGGCCCTGGTGATTTGAAGACATCTAACTTGTCTAAGTAATTTTTGACTTGTTCTTTCCCTATTTAGACTCTGATCCTGCCTAATTTTCATTGCCATTTACTATGTTAGATGTCCAGTCGCCACCAACCTTCTTGGTGACAACTGCAACAAAGAGGTCATTAAGCAGCTCTGCCATTTCCACATTTTCTGTTATTGTCTTGCCTCCCTCATTGAGTAACAGGCCTACTCTATCCTTGGTCTTCCTCTTGCTTCTAATGCATTTGTAGAATGTTTTCTTGTTTCCTTTTATGTCCCTAGCTGGTTTGATCTTGTTTTGTGCCTCGGCTTTTCTAATTTTGTCCCTACAGATTTGTGTTATTTGTTTATATTCAGCCTTTGTAATTTGACTGAGTTTCCACTTTTTGTAAGACTCGTTTTTTGAGTTTTAGATCATTGAAGATCTCCTGGTTAAGCCAGGGTGGTCTCTTGCCAGACTTTCTATTTTTCCTATGCAGTGGGATAGTTTGCTCTTGTGTCCTCAATATCTCTTTGACAAATTGCCAAGTGTCTTCAATTGTTTTTCCCCTTAGATTTGCTTCCTATGGGATTTTACCTAACAACTCCCTGAGTTTGCTAAAGTCTGCCTTCTTGAAATCCATGGTCTTTATTGTGCTGTTCTCCCTCCTGCCATTCCTTAGAATTATGAACTCGACCATTTCATGATCACTGTCACCCAAGTTGCCTTCCACTTTCAAATTCTCAACCAGTTCCTCCCTGTTTGTCAAAATCAAATCTAGAACAGCCCCCCCCCAGTAGTTTTCTCCACCTTCTGAAATAAAAAATTGTCTCCAATGCATTCCAAGAACTTGTTGGATAATCTGTGCCCTGCTGTGTTATTTTCCCCACTGATGTCTGGCTAGTTGAAGTCCCCCATCACCACCAAGTCCTGTGTGTTGGATGATTTTGTTAGTTGTTTAAAAAAGCCTCTTCCACCTCTTCTTCCTGGTTTGGTGGTCTGTAGTAGACCCCCTACCATGACATAATGGTTTTTACCCCTTTTATCCTTACCCAGACACTTTCAACAAGTCTGTCTCTTATTTCTATCTCAACCTCAGTCCAAGTATATACATTTTTAATATATAAGGCAACACCCTTTTCCCCTGCCTGTCCTTCCTGAAAAAGCTGTATCCTTCTATACCAATATTCTAGTCATGCGTATTATCCCACCAGGTCTCCATGATGCCAGCTATGACATAGTTGTGTTTATTTACTAGCATTTTGAGTTCTTCCTGTTTATTCCTCATACTTCTTGCATTAGTATACAGACATCTAAGATACTGCTTTGATTTCCCTCCCCTTTATTTCTGCTATAACAGCCCATGCTTCCCCCTCCCCGAGATTCTGACCCTTCTCCCAGGTCTCCATGTTTTTGACTTATCTGTGAGCTTTGGTCACCTGCCCCCGTCAAACCTAGTTGAAAGCCATCCTCACTAGGTTAGCAAGTCTGTAGCCAAATAGGTGCTTCCCTTTCCTTGATAGGTAGACTCCATCTCTGCTTAGCAGTCCTTCCTGGAACAGCATCCTGTGGTCAAGGAAGTCAAAGCCCACCTGTCGACACCATCCTCGCAGCCAGACATTCACCTCCAGGATTCATTTGTCTCCGCTGAGGCCCCTATCCTTGGCTGGAAGGACTGAAGAGAGCACCACCTGCACTCCCAACTCCCTCACTCTTACTCCCAGAGCCCTGTAGTCACTTCTGATCTGCTGAGGGTCGTACCTCAGGAGCCCCAACTGAGCTCAGGGTCTCCCTTGTGCTGTGCAATTTACAAATACTTAGAGGCTATTAAAGTTCAAAAACAATTTAGTTAGTGCAGAGTTGAAGCTATCGGCTGCCTTCCCAGACCATCAAGTTCTGCAGAACTCCAACTTGTGAAAACCAAGAAATGCACCATTAAGATATCCATTTGAGTCCATTGGCGCTTGTGACAAGCCCTTTGTTGTAAACCATATGCGCCCACTCTGTGGGTGCTCCAGGGCTGGAGAACCCATGGAGAAAAATTAGCGGGTGCTCAGCACCCGCCGGCAGTCAAGCTTCTCCCAGTGCCTTTTGCCCACCCTCCCTCCTCCTGTCCACCGCAAACAATGGTTTTGCAGCATTCAGGAGGCTCTGGAAGGGAGGGAGAGGCGGGAAGAGGCAGAGTGGGGACAGGAGCTTAGCAGAAGGGGTAGAGTGGTAGCGGGGCCTGAGGTGGAGGGGGAGGGTCGAGCACCCTGTGGCTAGAGGGTAAGTGGGCGCCTATGTTGTAAATGCTCAACATTTCTCCCTTAGAAGACAGCACAGTCATTTCAATACTTTGTTTACACCACAAAAAAAAGATAAACCACTTCCCGTCAGCCGATTCACAAATGACTAACATAGAAAGTCAAAGTGGCTCATTTCATAACCAGCCTCTAGTTTGTAAAGAGCATGAAATAAAATGATTTTTTTTTAATTGTGTTTGCTAACATCGTAAAATCCTATGTGGGCAGTTTGTGGTTTTCACACACATTAACAGCCCGGGGAAAAGGCGTGACCAATTAATGCATGTGACAACTGTCTTGTCCACACTCATATGTTATGTTAGTCAACATGGTGGTGTAAACCCTTTTTTTCCTGGTGAAGACAAGGCCGTAGTGTGACATAGAAATGTAGGGCTGAATGTGACCTTGAGACATCACCTAGTCCATTCCACCAGCCTGAGGCAGGACCAGGCAAACTTAGACCATCCCTGACAGATATTTGTCCAACCTGTTCTTAAAAACCTCCAGTGACAGGGATTCTACAACCTCCCTTGGTAACTTGTTGCAGGGCTCAACTCCCCCTAGGGTTAGAAAATTGCTTTTAGAATCCAGTGTAAATTTCCCTTGCTGCAGAGTAAACAAATTCCTTCTTATCCTCCCTTCAGTGGGCATGGAAAACAGTTGATCGCCGTCCTCTTTGTAACAACCTTTAACATATTTGCAAACTGTTATCAGGCACCGCTCCATCTTCTTTTCTCAAGACTAAACGTGTCTAGTTTTCTTAATCTTTCCTCAAAGGCCAGGTTCTACTTGCTCAGGACCCTCCAGCAAAGGACTCCTCCCAACCCCCAGCCACCTCCCCATCTTTGGCTGGGACAAAGGGAATCCAGACAGGAGCAGCATTCTGTGCTAGGAGGGGCAGAAAGGAAACCCCAGAATGAGGAATGAGAAGCAGGGGTAGAAGGAGGAGTTTGTGGTTCCAAATGAACTGAAGGACAAATGTTCATTTTCGTGTTTTCTAAACATGTGGTGTTAGTAAGTAAAACCCCAAAGTGTGGATTCATTTAAACACGCGGTGTTAGTAAAACCCCAAAGTGTGGATTCATTTAAACACGCGGTGTTAGTAAAACCGCTACGTGTGTGTTCAGTCAAACAAAATCTCGCTGTTGCCCTCTCTCTTTCTCACACACACAGACAAACTCTTAAATCAACAAACTGAAGGAAAAAAGGATGTTGGGTGGGATGCCGCTGTGATTTGATAAATGGCTTGAAATGCAGCTGAGACCTCCAGGCCCCTCGTGCCAAATGAAAAGGAATGTATTCTGTCTGGCAAAAGGATTAGCATAGAGTTTGGATTTGGTTTATTTCTAAACTCTTGTATGATTACGACATTTATCCGCTGAGGTCATTTGCCTCCTTGAAGCTTATGTGGGCGTTCTGGTTTTACTTTTTAAGTTCCGATCCTGCAGTGCTGCAGCAGACCCTTAAGCCTGCAGAGCTCCCCACTGAAAGGAGCAAGCTTCTGTGTGGTGTGGGATTCCGCCCACAAAGAACTCCTTGTAGGATTGGGGTGTCAGTTGTAGAAAGGCTGATCTTATGTTCAGATGACAAACCAAACAAGTTTTTTTGACTGAGAAAAATTTCATAATAGGGGACTGTTCCCAAACCCCCCCCCTTTTTTTTTAACTTTGCTCTTTGCAAGACTGGTAAAGAATGAGGCGTCACCCAGACATCTCTGAAACCACAATCATTCTGTTGCTCATTTGACACCAGTCAAAGAAAACCACAAAGTTTCCCCGCTTGTCATGCTGCCAACTTCTGAAAATAACTCTGCTAATTATACTGTAGCTGCAGTGCAATTTAACAGCTGGAGGGCCTGTGGGTGTATGTTCTAGTCTGGGTTAGGATAGTTGTTGTAAGGAGTGATAGTGAGCAATTGCATTATCTGGCCGTTACAAGTGATATTCTTCCGTGAGGATGTCCGTGTTTTTGGGTGCTGATATTGATTGGTTTTTAGTCTGACCTCTTGCTTTTACAGGCCAGTGGTGCCTGGATTCTGCCATTGGCTACAAGAATCCTGTAATGGATTCTATTGGCTGTATAGAGACTGGACAGAGACAGGCGGACGTAGCTTCAATGCAAGACTGCAAAGCGTATAAAGTCAACATGACAGTCCTTCTCCATACACTGCAAAAATAACTTTTAAACATGGTTGTGGCCCAGGAGTAGTGTAAAGTGCTGGTTTTTTCTTTCCAGTGTGGAGAGAAAAAAAATTGTGTTGAAGAATCTAGGGTAATTCTCTAAGCCACTGTTTCTCAAATGCGGCCACTGTGGGCTGTTCTTGCAGCCACAGCCTCCTGGGTGGTTATGGGCGGGGTGGAGTAAAGCAGCAGACCCTCCTCTGGAGCTACCAGCAGTGGTTGGGCCCTGGCCGTCTCTGAAGAGAGAAAATCTGGAGGAGCAGACAGCCGGTGTGTGTTCCCTACCTTACATGGGGTAATGGGGTTGGGCTTCAGCCCTGGGGTGGCGGGTGGCAGGCTCCACCCGTGAGGCTTTGGACTCCATCTCCGGGCCCCGTCCTTGGGCATGGGGCTTTGGGCTCCATTCCCTGGCTGTGAGGTGATGGGCTCTGGCCCTGAGTTCACCCTCCTCAATCACCCCAACCCCTGTTGCCTCCCCCAGTCCCCCATTGCCCCGCTGCCTCCGTAACCACTTCCCTATCCAGGGCTCCATTTGTCTCTGGGCTTGCCGGGATCGAGTAAGTCTGCGGTGAAAAGTGATATTTGTTAGTATCACTTTTCACAACAGACTTACCAGTTAGCAAGTCTTTTAAAAAAGCAACCAAAAAAAGCAAAAGAAACAATAAGAAAAAAGATAAGAATGTACAAAGCACCTCGTGTTTCTATTCTCGTTAGGTCCAGCAAAGAACAGAGACGACTGTACATTATTTTTATTACTGAGTCGGCAAAAAAAACCCTACATAAATAAATTACAATGATTTGGACATATACGTGTGCATATTTATTTGGTTTTCTTAATGAAGTATTTTAGGAAAAATTGTCAGAGCAGCCACCGGCAAGAGTTAGTGGTCGCACACTGAGGCCACCAAAAAGTTTCTTGTGAGAACCCCTGCTCTAAGCACTGGAGAACTGAACAGAGACAAGCCTAGCTGTGCAGCACCAGACCAGGACCTGCTCAATATTTAAGCCTATATCTGTGATCCCTCCTGTGTCTGCATTGGTCCCAGTCCCGCTCCTGCTCCCGTACACTTCAGCCCTGCTCCCCTGCTTGGTTCCTAAATCTAGCTCTGACCCTTGGCTCTGGCTCCAGCCCTGACCACTAGCCATGATTGCCTGTGCCCTGGTCTGTGACAGAAGGAAGGAGACAGAGTAGATGAGCTAGAACAGAGGGAAGGAGAAGGCAGCCATCCCGCTGGAACATGACGTGAAGGGACATCAGAGGGGGCAATCCCTAAACAAAACAACAAAAAATAAATCCATTCTCTCAGCTCGACTGTAGGATTCAAAGGGCTCTTCCTTTCATGGACTTGTGTGACAGTGAGGGCGCGGCCAACAAATCTCTCTGGGAATTGATCTAAACAAACAAAGCGACTTCTGCAACTCTTGGATTTGCATAGCAGACAGGTAGGTAACATGTTAGGAAACAGGCTTTGGTTACAACATTCTGTCCAGGTTTTCATCCCTTGGCATCACTGGTATTGCAAAGCCTTCCAGAAGTGATATGTCACTAGTGACCTCTCGCACCAAACGGCTCCATGGAAATGCTATTTAGGCTGCGGTTTCACGATTGCATGCTGCAGTGATGCCAGCACCCAAGGGTGGGGACCCTAGCCTAGATGTATACCTTACATGGCGTACTTTGTATAAGATTGATCACAGTTGTGCAACAGTGGTGACACGTTACATTTTTGTAAACAGGAATCATGTTTCTTTTCTAAGCGTCACAAGCAGCGCAAAGTATAGAGGTGCCCTGGCCCTGCTCTACACATAAAAATTAGGTCGACCTAGTCACATTGCACAGGAATGTATAAAATGTCACACCCTGCTCTGACGCAGTTAGGTTGATCGAGCCCCCCCTGGAGACTCAGCAAGGTCGGTGGAAGAGTTATCTTGTCAATCTAGCTATTCCTTGGCGGAGGGGCTACCTACATTGATGGAAAAACCCCTTGTATCGTAGGAAGCATCTGCAGTACCGAGGTACAGCTGCAGTGCCATAGCTGTGTTTCTGTAGCCACTGTAGTGTAGATGTACCCTAGGTTTTAAGGGTATCACAGGCACTGACTCGGGGGGCGCTCCGACCCATGGGAAAAAAATAATGGGTGCTCAACAGCCACCCACTGATCAGCTGTTCAGCGGCGGACAGGAGCCAGGAGGCGCTGGGGGGCGGGGAGGAGTGAGGGCGGGGCTAGGGATGTAAAAGTCAGCCAGTTAACCAGTAAGCGTCATTTTTATCGGTAAGGTATTCCAGTTAACATTTAAACTCCACTGCGGGATTCCGCTGCCAGCCCTGTGCCATGGATGATGGATCCAGGCTTCTGCTCCCCCAACCAGGGCCGGCTCCAGGCACCAGCTTAGCAAGCAGGTGCTTGGGGCGGCCTCTCGGGAGAGGGGCGGCACATCCAGGTATTTGGCAGCAATTTGGCGGAGGGTCCCTCGCTCCCGCTCGGAGCAAAGGACCTCCCACTGAATTGCCACAGATCGCAATGATGGCTTTTTTTTTTTTTGGCTACTTGGGGCTGCAAAACCCCTGGAGTCGGCCCTGCCCCCAACACCAGGATCCCAGCTGCTGGTGGCCCTGCCCCCACGGTACCAGCTGTCGGCCACAGATCCCAGCTGCTGCCCCACCCCTGGGGTCCCAGTTGCCAGCCCCACCTCTGGGCCCGAGGCTGCTGGTCTTGCCCCCGGGGCTCTGCACAGGGTGGCAGCTGGGATCCTTTGTGCAGAGCCAGCAATGGAGTCCCCAACATGGGACCAGCAGTGAGCGGAATACCCAGGCACGGAGAGACAGTAGAGCCCTGGGCGTGGGGTCGGCAGCTGGGACCTTGGGCGCTGAGCCAGCAACTGGGACCCTGGATGGAGGGCAGCAGCAGAGCCCCAGGCACGCAGCACAGCAGCCAGGATCCTGGGATCACGGAGCAGCGGCGGAGCCTAATGGTTAAATGTTTAACCGGAACAATTTTAATATTTTAAACATTTACTTTTTGAAGACACTAGTTACATCCCTAGGCAGGGCACACTCGGGGAGGGGGCAGGGAGAGGTGAGGTCTCAGGGGAGGGGCAGAGGCGGAAAGAGGCAGAGCGATGGTGAGGCCTTAGGGGAAGGGCAGAGTGGGGGCAAGGCCTCGGGGCACCCATCGGGAAAGCAGAAAGTCGACGCCTGTGAAGAGTACACCAGGCCTTATTCTGGAATAAGAGTATCCTCAACAAAAATTGTATCTGTATCAGTTCAACTGTACTGATATAACGGAAAATTTTTCTGTGTAGACAAGAGTCGTATTTACAGTACAGACTTTTTCCGGCATAGCTGTCGGTTCGGGGTGCATAGATGCAGCTCTGTGAACCAAACAGTGCTTTTACTGGTGCAGCTTGTTTTGTTCACGCAGGGTGAAATAAGCTAATAACTACAACGCTGTGCTTTTAAGGGTCAGTTTTTTTCACTGAATAATACCAAGGTGGATTTGATTTAAATCAAATTGATTTAAATCACTGGTCAGGAAGACTCGATTTCATTATGGATTTCTACATAAAAGTGCGTTCTTGTTGGTTGTTATAACCATAATATTCTTCACAACTTAGAGCCAGACGTAGGTTTCATTTTTAAAAGGTACACACTATACATTTTTAAACCTTGATTTATTCTGAAAACTTTTCAGATCAGTTTTACAGCTATATCAGAAAACGAATGATTGTTTGGTTATTTCATTTACCAAAGGTAATTAAAGCAGATATTTATGAAGTCATTGGGAGGTGAACTATCTCCAATTCAACAGGTTAATCATTAATATTTGGAGGATTTTCTTGAGAGGCTGTATTAAGAGGAGAACATCACCAGACAAACATTTACATTGTTTTATTTAATTAAAACAACAACATTCTGTATTCTGGATCTTTTTCTTCAACAGCAAACATAATATTTTAACAAAACAAGCATATGAATTTTTGAATTTAGTTAAACATTCAAGTTTTTTAAAATTCAGGTTTGTTTTTGTTAAAAATTGTTTGTAACTAAAATAGTTAAATATAAAGCCTGTCTCACCCACAAGTAGAGGAACTTCATTCAAATATTCCCAAATTGGATTGGATTTTTTTTTTTAAGTCATTGATTTTTATCCACTCTGAAAAATACAGATTTGGTGACCCTGAAACATTTTGTGACTTTGTGTTGATTTCACTGAATTGTTTTAATTGGGCGGGTGGAGAACAAAAATTTCCAAAACAAATCAGAAGTTTCATTTCAAAAGGACACACTTTGATTTGTTTGGTTTGAAACTTGTTTGGTTTTGGTCCCTGTAGTTTTTTTTTTTTTTAAGAACATCAATCAAATGTTTAAAAAAAGTTCAACATTGAAACAAACTGACCTGAAACAAAAGGAATTACTTTGTGGAGGTTCTCTAGCCTGTGTTATACAGCCGGTCAGAGTAGCTAATCACAATGGTCCCTTCTGCCCTCAGAATCTATAAATTTTTCCTCTGATTTTTTTAAGAATTCTCAGCGAATCAAAAAAAATCTGTTATTTGCCCACCTCTAGCTGTAGTTGGTTCCTGTGGTTTTCAATCAGCGTTTCTAGTCCAATGTCTCTCAAGCTGTCGTGGTACAATCCCCACTCTGAACCTTAGCGTCCAAAAGGTGGGGTACCAGCATGAATTCCTCTAAGCTCAATTACCAGCTTAGAACCTGTAGCGCTGCCACCAACCAGGAATTCTAGTGTCTGGTACACTCTGGTCCCCCCAAAACCTTGCCCGGGGACCCCCAAGTCCCAGACCCTCTGGATCTCAACACAAGGAAAGTAAACCCTTTCCCCCACTGTTGCCTCTCCCAGGCTTCCCCTCCCTGGGTTACCCTGGAAGATCACTGTGTGATTCAACTCCTTGAATCACAAAACAGAGAGGACAATTCACCTTCCTCCCTCCTTCTCTTTCCCCCTCCCAGATTCTCCCTGAGAGAGACAGTAATCCTGGCACAGAGAGAAATCAGCCTCTCTCTCCCTCTTCCCTCCTTTCTCCCCACCAATTCCCTGGTGAATCCAGACCCAGTCCCCTGGGGTCTCACCAGAATAAAAAAAAATTAGGTTCTTAAACAAGAAAAGCTTTTAATTAAAGAAAGAAAAAACAGTAAAAATTATCTTTGTAAACTTAAAAAAAATGGAATAGGTACAGGGTCTTTCAGCTATAGACACTGGGAACACCCTCCCAGCCTAAGTATACAAGTACAAATTAAAATCTTTTCAGCAAAACACCAATTTGAACTCCTTCCAACCAAATACACATTTGCAAATAAAGAAAACAACCATAAGCCTAACTCGCTTTATCTACCTAGTACTCACTAGACTGAACTTATAAGAGCCTGTATTGGAGAGATTGGAGAGAAACCTGGTTGCACGTCTGATCCCTCTGAGCCCCCAGAGTGAACAACAATCAAAACTAACAGCACGCACAAAAACTTCCCTCCCTCAAGATTTGAAAGTATCCTGGCCCCTGATTGCTCCTCTGGTCAGGTGACAGCCAGGCTCACTGAGCTTGTTAACCCTTTATAGGCAAAAGAGAGATGAAGCACTTCTCTTCTATTAACTCTTACTTATCTGTTTATGACACAAGCTCAGAAAGTCTCTTCCAGTTCCAGCATCTGTGGCTGGAAGTTCCTTCCCTTGTGCTCCCAAAAGAGCAAGAGGGTACATTTACCACTACAATAGAGGCCTGACTTGGTTGCAGGTTGTTATGTTGTTGAATGCTCTCTCACGGCTTTCTCACTGGTTTACATTCATGTCAAGTCCTCCCCCAGTTAGGGTGTTTCATCCAGTTACCAGCGTGAGACTGAACATTGGTTGCACAATTCTCTCCCGGTTGAGCAGTTCCTTTGGTTTCAGAGTTGATGCTGCAGGAAACAGGGTGAGTTATGATTCTGATATTAGGAGACTAGTGGGGAGGGGGGTTTGAGGGGAAGGCAGAAGTCTGGCCCAGAGAGGCAGGGAATGGCGTGAAAAGAAGAGTTCTGAGAGAGAAATGCACAGGAGGGTGGGTGATGAGGTGGGAAAGTTGGTGCAGCATTCAAAGCGTTGCTGGGTGAGAGGAAGTTTTGGGTGAGGGACTGTAGATTTTGGGTGAGGCGGGTAATTTTGTTGAGTCAAAAATCCAGTTTCTGTGAGGGAAAAAGTTCTGATGGAAAATATTCGACCGGCCGTATAAATTTCATGTAACTATCCAGAACATTCTGGTGTGTTCTTGGTTAACAAGGGAGCCATAGCTGCATGTAATGCTGACACGCAGTGGAGATTTCCAGCATTGCAGCCCGGTGATAGGGAAATGTTGGTAAACTGGTAAGCTTAGTACAGCACCCAAGGAGAAAACACTGGTTTGGGGAGAAAGAGTTCAGCCTGCAAGGGATGGGACAGTGTGGCCTAGTGAGCAGCCAGCTAGACTGGCATTTGCAAGAGCTGGGTTCTATTCCTGGCTCTGCTGGGTGACCACAGGTCAGTCACTTCTCTCAGTGCCTTAGTTTCCTCCTCTGTACAATGGCAGTAGTGATATCGAAGTGTTTTGAGATCTTTTGAAGGTAAGAGCCAGGTATTATAAGATGAAGACTAATCTTGTGGCTAAGACTGGGACCCAAAAGACCTGGGGTTCAATTCTGGACTCTGCCGTAAACTCCAGGTGTGCCCTTGGGTCCATCAAGTAGAGCAAAGTTTTCAAAAATGACACCAACACCGTGAGCGAAAAATTTTGAAAGGTGTTCAGACACCTACAAGTGCAGATAGGCACCTAGTGGTATTTTCAAAAGCAGGTTAGGCCCCTAACTTCCATTGACTTGGGCTTCCGTTTTCCAACCTCTCACTAACTCCCACAGAAATCAATATGAGTTAAGCACCTAAATACCTTTGAAGATCTGGACCTCGAGAACAACTCAGACGTCTGTCCTTCCACTGCCCAAAACACTTTTCCTTCCCAAATACAGATTTTTGGGGTAAAGGAAAATTTCAGTCCTTGTGATGAATATTTCAGAAGTTACGAGTGACTGAAACTTGGCAGGGAAGGGTGATTAGAATGGAAACAGCTTTGCAACCTCAATTACAACAGCGCTAGTAAACGTTCACTAAGACTAAATATTGGATTTTTTCTACCAGCAACATTTTTCTTTAAACTCAGCCCCCAAATTCTCCTTTAGCTAATTGTGGCTGTGCAGCCAACAGATGGACTCCGTGCTGGGATGTATTAACAACATGCAATTCTGGGGTGTATTAGCAGGAAGGTCATATGTAAGACACGGGAGGTCATTGTTCCGCTCTACTCAGCGCTGGTGAGGCCTCAGCTGGAGTATTATGTCCAGTTTTGGGCACCACACTTTCAGAAAGATTGGAGAAAATCCAGAGGAGAGGAACAAAAAAGATCAGAGGCTTAGAAAACATGACGTATGAGGAAATGTTGAAAGAATTGGGCATGTTTAGTCTAGAGAAGAGAAGGCTGAGGGGGGACTTGCTAAGAGTCTTCAAATACGTAAAAGATTATTATAAAGAGGATGGTGATCGATTGGTCTCCAAGCCTTCCAGAGATAGGACAAGAAATAATAGACACAATCTGCACCAAAGGAGAGTTAGGTTGGCTATTAGGATAAACTTTCTAATTCTAATGATAGTTAAGCACTGAAACAGGTTACCAATGGAGGTTGTGGAATCCCCATGTATTTAAGAATGGGTTAGAGAAACACCTGTCGAGATGGTCTAGGTTTACTTATCCCTGCCTCAGCATTCGGAGATGGACTAGATGACCTCTTGAGGTTTCTTCCAGCTCTTTATGATTCCATGTTGCCTAAAGTATTTCAATTTATTTGTCTTGAAAGTTTAAATTAATTTCATCCAGTGAACTCTTGTCTGTTTTTTTTCATCCTCTGGTATAAGAACAGAGCAAACTATAACTCAAGTGGAGAAATCTTAGGAAGAAAAGAACCTGAAGCCAGGACTGTCACAGCCGATCGGGAGTAATTCTATATCAGTGAAAGAGTTGGTTGGGACACACGGACAGCTCGCTTCCCAGGAAAGATGGAGAAAACTAATTCTCATTCTGAAAAGGTGCAACATTGCAACTCGATTGAAAAGGGTAATCTGATGGCCATTCCTTCCTCTTTCTTTCTGGGGACATGGGGAGTGAAGCGTGTTGTAAAGGATTAGACCCTGAGTGTCTGGGAAGATTGGAATAGCTGATTTTTCAGAGGTTCTGAGAACTCACAACTTCCATTGTGTGAGCTGTGGGTGCTGAATGCACCTGGAAGCAGGACCAGCCAGTGGTGCCAAGATACTCTAAACAACAGCCCTTGAAATTTAACCTAGGCAGAAACACCAGGAACACCTGAATAGCCAGACTTATCTTCTTCTTTTGTTTTTGGTCTGAAGGCCCCAATCCTACTAACACTTAAATTAATGCTTAATTTTCAGCAGGTTAGTAGTCACGTAGGCTTCAGTCTCAGCTATTTGTGCCCACTGCTTTGAAAATAGATCCCTTCTTTGTACTTCTAGCTGCCTATTTTACAGCTGGGGAGCAAAATCACAAAGGTTACGTGACGTATCCAAGAACACACAGGGACTCAGTAGTAGAGCTGGGAATTGTGTCCAGTGTCCCGAGTCCCATTCTAGTGCCTTAACCATGTGTAATTTAGTAGCTGGAAACAAAGAAGAGGAGCCAGTGCCATGTGACCACCCAGCTCTCTGCAGACAACCAGCAAGGGCTGTCAGAGCAAAGTTGGACAACCACTTAACTAAGGGATCCTGAAAGATGTCTGAAATGAACCAGACCCTGCTTTAGCCAGTGGAGATGGCAAGAGTTTGGTGGCTATCAAGATTAGATCAGCAATAAATGTCACCCAGTGGAAGCCTGTCTAGATCTTTAACTTCTCATTTCCCTTTTTAGAAGCGGTAGGGGATGTTGTACGGCAACTGTAACTGCAAACTAAAGGAGTTTGTTTCGGGCAACTCTGATGCATGGCTAACTCTGTTAGATATTTGGATACTAATGGCTTTTTCTCTTCCAGAGGGCAAATCTGCATGTATCAGATTTCTTAGACGCTGGAGTAGAATTGTAGTTGAAGCTGCACTTCTCATTTCTTTGATAGGTGAGTAAACAGCCTTTTGCTTAGCTCGGTATTTGTTCTCTGCATGGGGCTGTTACAAACCTGCATCTTGTCTTCCCAGCTTCCCCCTGTCTAGCCCTCATCGTAACAGCATCCCCCCACCCCTTTGGGTTAGAGCAGCATTATTAACCCCATTTGCCTCATGAGTAGAGCTGGCCTGGAGACAAAACTGAATTTCCAAGAGAAATGTTGAGTGTTTAGAATTTTTCTCCTCCTCAGTCAGAGACCGACTCAATAACCTGATGGATAGAGAGCCAGGTTCAACTTCCAGGTCTGCCTGATTCTCAGCAAAGACTTGAACACGCGTTTCCCACCTCCCAGATCAGTGCCCATAGAAGTAAGGTGTGGCCTTGCAGGGACCTTGTCTCGGTTTCCTGTCTCTCAGGGCCTCTTAAGAACTCCACACAGTCCAAAAAGGTATGAGGCAAAATTTCCCGGCTGAGGTTCTACTTTATTACATCCAAAGAAACTTGAAATAAAGTCTCTCCCCTTGGGCTCAGGGGGTTGCACAGCCCTCGTCTTTGGGATTTGTATTTCCCAATCCTGGCTTGGAGTCTCTGGAGTTCTTCCCCCTCAGCAGAGCCCTCGATGGCTTTTTATCAGGCCTACGTGCTTGTTATTCCATTAACTGCCTAGATAGGTTCATTCCCCTTAATTTAGCTCCTTACCGATAGCTTGGGCCTAGACTCTCCTTAAAGAGGCCAGCAAGCCCGTGAAAGTGCTCTAACCAATTGGCTACTCTGGGGCGTCTCTGTGTCTTGTTTTGATCCATAATCTCTCCCTGGATCCAGGAAACTTTCCCAACAAAACTGATCTGTTTCGGTGAAAAGTTTCAGTTTTGACAAATTGGCATTTTCCAATTGAAAACGCATTTTGTTAAAAATTTCCCGGCTGGCTCCAGTTATCATCTCCCATTTAAAGACGGGTAAACCAAGCACAGAGATGATATCACTTCTGATCTTTCCTATCAGTTGCCCTCCAGTCAGCAACCAGACACTGAAGAGTCTAAATCTGGGGGGTCTTCTTTTGATTCGTGCCCCTGTGACACAGAGAAGTGAGGCAGGAGAGAATCAGTTTCTTTCTTTCTCCTTTCCAGTGATGGGAGTTAAAACCCAGCAGTCATGTCCACTCTTCAACGCTGCCTCATGTCCAATGAACCGTTCCACCCCCTCGTGTGTGGATGGCTGGATCGGATACCGAGGGAAATGTTACTATTTCTCAGAGGCTGAAGGGAACTGGAACAACAGCCAGAGCCAGTGCTCTGCCCTCAGTGCCTTCCTGGCTGTGATTGACACCCAGCAGGACCTGGTAAGGAAGAAACTGATTTGTTCTTTATGGCAATCTCAATAGACTAGGATTGCAATGCTAGTGATTGACTCATTTCGGGGTTCCAGGTTTGGAATGCTGGTGACTGACTCGTTCCAGGTTTGGAATGCTAGTGGCTGACTCATTCCAGGGTTCTAGGTTTGGAATGCTTGTGACTGTCCCAGTCCGGGGTTCCGGGTTTAGAATGCTAGTGACTGACTCGTTCCAGGGTTCCAGCCCTGAAGCTCATAACAGCTTCTGGTCCCTGTAGTGGTAAAGAAGCCAAATAGCATGGAAATTTCAGCAGCTAGATTCAAAACTAGCAACTGTGTCGTCATGGCTGAGTGTAAGTTGAAAGGCAGTTCCCATTATAATTCTATTGCTAAGATTTTCTAAAGTGATGGGTAATTTTTTGGGTTCCTAATACCAGATGACTTCAGGGGGCCTGATTTTGAGAAATTGCTGAGCTCCCGCCCTCTAAAAGTCAGAGCCCTTTAAGGCTTCTCACGATGGGCACCCAAAAATTACTGGTTACGTTTGAAAATCTTGATCTCTCTGGGGCCTCAGTTCCCCCACTGTAAAATGGGGTTAATAATCTTCACTGGTGTCTGTCTTGTCTGTGAGCTCTTGGGGCCGCAACTGTCTCTCTTTATAGGGACATAAGACAGGCAGGGTCACTGAGTCCAGTACCTGCTATTGCAGGCAACCCCATTTGTTAATGAACTTATCAAACTCCATCTTCAAACTAGTTAGGGTGTTTGCCCCCCTCCTTCTGCTATTGGTCAGCTGTTCCACAACCTCCCCCCTTGATGGGGAGCAACTTCTAATTTCCAGCCTGAATTTAGTCATGGCCAGTTTGTCCCTATTTGTTCTTCTGCCAACATTCTCTTTGAGCTTCACTAGCTTTTTCTCCTTCTGGGGTGTTTTATCCCCTGATGTATTTATAGTGACCAGTCAGATCCTTCCTTAGCCCCGTAAACAAACCTGGCTCCTCTCCCATGTGCATGTGCAAATGATCTACACAGCCGCTTCCTTCCCTTGGTAGGCAGTAGCTAAACAGTGCAAGGGCTGCAGAGCAGAAAAAAGTGTCTGCCACGAAGAGCTCTTAAGAGGAGCTCCATCCCTGCATGGGAGTCATGGCCACTTATTCCCCACAAAAAGCATTTTGGCTTCCTGTTGCAAGTTGATCCCAAGGGGTTTATTTTTTGACTGAAAAGCTCTGTTATTATTTATTACCATCTAGAGGCTACCGCAGAGATCATGGCCCCGTCGTGCAAGGCGCTGCACAGACACACAGCGAGAGACAATCTCTGCTGCAAAGATTTTATAATCCAAATAGCTCCTCAGGATCAACACTAATGACTAATTACTTTCGCAAAGCACCAAAGCACATCCATGGTGCATTGTAGAAATATATTAGAGCAGGTCACAAATTGTCAAACGGAACAGTTGGGAAATGCTGGGTCATCAAAATATTTTGCTAGAATTTGTCAATTTAGAGTTTTTGATGGAAAATTATCAGTTTGATGAGGCTGAAATGAAACATTCAGATTTTCCCAAAATGCAGTATTTCATTCCATGAAAAATTTTGAACTTTCAACTTTTTCTCCTGATTCAGGAGAAAACTAAAATTCAGAATTTCCCACCAGATGGAACATCCATTTTTCCCTGCTCTAAAATGTAGACGTACATTCAGAATCGTCATCATAATCAAACATACAGTCTACTAAGGACCGTTGCACCAGTCTGAGTGCCTGTGGTAGCTGGCGTCGCACCAGGTGTTGTGTGGTGAAGTTCCTAGATCTTGTTCAGTCCTGCGAACCCACAGATCTCTGGGGTGGCCCCGGATGTGGCACCAGCTAGGGTCAGGAAACAGTCCCCTTTGCGTGTTGCTGGAGAGTTTGAGAGCATGGTGCGCTGGGTTACTTTTGTCCATCTGGTGACATGGCTGAAGAGCCTGCAACACCGCTTTTGAATAAAATGAGCGACTGAAGGAAGGTCGGATCTTTGCGACATTGTGACATTTCCCACAAAACCAAACCACGTTATGCTTAGGAATGGGCCTAGATAGAGTGATGGAACTATAGTCTTCTACAAGGGTGGGGTGGAATGATGCTGTGTGCAGTCACTGACGGCCATTGTACATAACGAGTTTCCTCTTTTCTTCTTTATCACCGTAAGGACTTCGTGCTGCGATATAAAGGCACCACAGATCCGTGGATTGGTCTCCGGAGGGGCTCCGATCATCACTGGAAATGGGCAAATGGCACCAAATTCAGCAGCCTGTGAGTTTCTTTGTTAATCTGGAACGCTGAGTCAGGCTGGGCTGTGGTTAAAACTGGAACTCAGGAGGTCTGGTTTCCATGCCGTGCTTTGCCACGGGCTGTGTGAGAGATCGGGGCCTGCGTCGTAGAATAATGCTTTGGCAAAATTGCTGGGTGGCTGGCCCTTTAAGGGGACATGGGTCTCAGCCCTACCTGTGACGCAGTCAACTCTCCTGGGTGGGGAAATGGAGGTCATGTGACCCAATCAGGTGATAAGGGTGAGGCTTTGGGTGAATCAGAGGCTGAGCTGCTGGAAAAAGCACTCAGCCAGCATCTGGTCCCTGGAAGGAGGTCCGTGAAACTCTGATCTAAAGGGAAGTGTGTGTGCAGGCTAGAGAGGCCGACCTGAACCACACTGTCCCAGGTAGCAGCGCTGTGGAAACCCTGAACCTAGAGGGGTGGGCGAAAGGAGGCTGACTTTGGGAGCCGGACTATGTTCAATACATTAGACCCCAAGAAGAGGGTGATACGGTTTTAAAGACTTTTGTGCTGAGTGGCTGATTTCCAGGAACCTCGGAGGGAAACTGAGGCAGGGCCATGAGGGGTGCTTACAAGCCACATCTTGCTGTTCTTTCCAGATTTGAAGTCAGAGGAGATGCAAACTGCGCATTTCTGACGGAGACTGCTGTCAGCTCTTCAAGGTGCTACACCGTGAGAAGCTGGATCTGCAACAAATCGTATGCGTAATAGATTAAGGGAAAGTACGCGGACATGCAGGGGAGATGCCAGAAATGAAGGACTTAAATCACAGTTGGACTCTGAAAACTGAGAGCAAAAAGCCTGCATCTTAGGAGTACTGATTTATCATCTCTTGGTGTCTCCAGATCACATGGGCTCATTTTACAGATAAACAGATGCTACAGGGGTTTCCTCCCCTCACTCACCTCCCCATTAGCTGCCAGCACCACAAGCTCGCCTCTGGGATCTGAGAGTCAAGCTGGGTTCTCGATTTTGTACAGCATCTCCAGTGATAAAAATTCTACAGGGCACAGCTGCTGCCCTTTGTGGACACCCATGTTGTTCTTCCAACCCTTTCCCAATCCCAAGTGTTCACAAATCAGGAGTCAAAACAGTCCTGAAAATCATGTGTGTGATTTAAAAAACATGAGACTTTATTAAAAAATACAAAAAAACAAAAAAGGAGGTCCTTTTTATTTGACTTCTGGGTTTTGAGCCTTCAGGGGGCCCTGTTTTCAAGTGTTATGTCACAGTCACAGGGGCTAGAGTAGTGGTGGGTAGCTGTGACCCGTCAGAGTAATCTGCTGGCGGGCTGTGAGACGTTTTGCTGATGTTGATCATCTGCAGGCACCTCCCCCTGCAGCTGCTAGTGGCTGCGGTTCTCTGTTCCTGGCCAATGGGAGCCCTGGGAAGCAGCAGTGCAGGGAGCGGTGCCTGCAGATGGTCAATGTCAACAAAATGTCTCATAGCTTGATGGGTGACATGCAGCCTGTGGGCTGCAGGTTGCCCTGCACTGGGCTAGAGACTTGCTGTTGTTTTAATTCAAGCTGAGTTCATCCTATAATCACATGAGTCCAGGAGCTGGGGCTTTAAGAAACAGGCTATCACAGGGCATGACTGCCCCATCATGCCCCCTTCTGTAGAGCATGTCTCTGCAGGTGAACCCTGCCTCAGAATCAGTTTCCACCTCTGAGGCAAGTCTTCTTGGCCTTCTGCACAGGGATCTGTGTTGGCGATTTCACTCCGTCTTGCAGTGAAGTCACTACACAAATTTAACCCCTTCCTGGGTAACAAAAGTTCAAGCCAACAAAAGGTTCTTCTTTTCCTTTTGGGCTCCTCTTTAGCCCACCTTCTTGGCTCAGTTTTCAGTCCCCTTTGGGCTACCTTTAGGTGCTTCCTTGTTCTGTTACAGAGTATTGACGTTCCCTGAGGTCCCTCTCAGTCTACTACTCGCTGGAGCGGCCCCCCAGAAAATGCTGATTTGACAAAATTTAAAATGTTTTGCTGGAACAGATTAATTTCATCAAAATTTTCAATGAAACATTATAGAAGCACTTTGTTTTGACGTTTATAGTCTAAAAGACAAAGTGAAGCACTTTAAGAAGGCTCTCTTGATATTCCCCAAACAATTTTTTTTGTTTCACAGGAAATTTTTACTTTGCATTCCAATTCTGGACAAAAGGAAATTCTGAAATGTCAGGATGTCTCGCGGACTGCGAATGCCACAGTTTGGTTACTGTTACTCCAGGATGACTTAGGTGCTTTAGAAGATAGTTTCATAGACCCTTAGATTACCTAGTCTGACCTCTTACATAATACAAGCCATTAAGCTACTTGTGTTTGATTAAAGCATAACTTGTGTTTGGCCAACATACATCTTCCAGAAGTGCAGCCCGTCAAGGCATCAAGAGATGGAGAATCCAACACTTCCTTTGGTCGTTGTTCCAATGGTTAATCACTCTCACTGTTAAGAAGGTCACAAAGGATCATCCCAGATCTCCTGAATCCCACCCCACAAGACCAGCCTTCCTCTAGAAGAAAGCCCCAAACAATTTCATCCACTTATATTTGGAAATATTTTTTCTCCTCCCTTTTCAAAACCACATGGTGATCAAGCCATGGGCTTAAAATGTACAACTCCAAGTCATAAAACTCATCACTGCCCATATACTAAAATACAAAGCTTTCATTTTTTCCAGCCAGGGTTATAGCAGGATGGCTCCCATCTGACAAACCCACTTGAATTCGGTGTTGCAAGATTCAGAATTAATCCGATTCCTTCTGATCATCCCACAGCTGTTTCCTTCAGCAGAGCCAGTTACTGGGAACCTGCAAAAGATCTGTGATTTAAAATGTGATTTATTACTATTGATATAAGAAGATTTCAGGAGCATCACCTGTTTGTCACTCTGAAGTCTAAAATGTACGTGGAGTCAGTGTGAAGCGATAGAATCAGGGGTTTGTTTTGTTCAGAATATCGCCATGTTCAGTCACTAAATATCTTACAACTGATCGCATCAAGATTATGGCTCCAAATGTGGCTTGCAATTGGCGCTGGGTGAATAATGATTTTCCGGTTTGTTGGCAATTTAGTCCACACACAAAAAATTTGTTTCTTGCTGGACCGAAACCAAAACTTGTTGAGATTTTTGGCGAATCATAAAATAAAATTTTAAAAACGTCATTTGGGATCCAACTAAACATGTTCTGTTTCGGTTTTGACCATTTTAAGACATTTTTTCAATTTTAAAAACATAAAGAGAATTTTTAAATGAAAAGTGATTTCAAACTGAAAAATTGATATTTTGTTTTCATAGATTCCACGGGCAGAAAGTACCATTGTAATCATTTAGTCTGACCTCCAGTATAACACAGGCCCGAGACCTGCCCCGAAAATAATTCCTACCTAGAGCAGATTTTTTTTAGGAAAGCATCCAATCTTCATTTAAAACTTGCCAGTGATGGAGAATCCACCAAGACCTTGGTGAATTGTTCCAATGGTTAATCACTCTCACTGTGAAAAATTTACACCTTATTTTCAGTCTGAAAGTGTGTAGGTTCAGCTTCAAACCACAGGATCATGTTATACCTCTCTCTTTTAGATTGAAGATCCGATTATTAAATATTTGTTCCCCATGTAGATATGTATAGACAGTAATCAAGTCACCCCTTAACCATCTCTTTATTAAGCTAAATTAATTGAGCTCTTTGAGTCTAGCACTATAAGGCAGGTATTCAAATCATTTAATCATTCTCGTGGCTCTTCCCTGCACCCTCTCCAATTTATCAACATCCTGCTTGAATTGTGGCCACCAGAACGGGACACAGGATTCCAGCCACTGTTGCGCAGTGCCAAATCCAGAAGTAAAACAACCTCTCAACTCCTACTTGAGATTCCCCTGTTTATGCATCCCAGCATCGCTTTAACTTTTTAGCCACAGTGTGAAGCTCATATTCAGCTGATTATTCACCACAACCCCCAAATCTTTGTCAGAGTCCCTGCTTCCCAGGATAGAGTCCCGCATCCTGTAAGTAGGGCCTGCGTTCTTTGTTTCTAGATGTATACATTTACATTTAGCCGTACTAAAACGCATATTGTTTGCTTGCACCCAGTTTAACAAGCGAACTAGATCGCTCTGAATCAGTGACCTCTCCTCTTCATTATTTACCATTTCCCAGTGTTTTGAAAATGTCTGCATAGAACGCTTTGATTGATGGATCAATCGATTGATTTTCTGAAATGAACAATTCAGTGGAGCCTACATGAATTTGCAGAACATTTCAGTGCCACTGAATCTCTATTTTTTTGGCAGAAAGTTTTTGCCTAGCTCTGTTGCATTCCTCCTGCATCCATGAAGGGGAAGTAGAGGCATAAGAAGGAACGAGTTTAGCAATTGCTAATTCTTGAGGATGAGGAAGACCTTTCACCAACAGAGATTGGGCCAGTAAAAGTTATTACCTCGCTCACCTTCTCTCTCTCACGTCCTGGGACAGACACAGCTACAACTTTTCTACCTCATGTAAACCAGTAACCACTTAGAAACACTCACAGACTTTGATCTAATGGGGCAGTGTTCACCCAGGTCCATTTCTTCTCTGGCGATTTAACGGTGAGTCCAATCCAAACAAGGTTTGTCCCTTGAGTAATGTTCTGTATGAACTCCTACAAAGCGTGAAACAGATGCATCAGGGTGAATATAATTCTCTGGTTTCTTGTGTTCTCCTCATGACCCATGGGAACCCCATCTTGTTGAGAGCCCCATGGGACTGGAAAGATGTAGTGGTGGAGCAGTGACTTTTACACAGCATCATATGCTGGAATCCACACCACTATAACTCTGACAAATCCCCATTGCTGAGCCCTCTTATAGAGGAAAGCACAAGGATAGGCCAGAAGGCCATACTCACTCCTGAGAGTGGAAGCAGGAGCATGTAGGGGGGAAGAGTCAGTGAAATTTTCCTATGGTTCTTGAGACCAACAGCCTGGAGCAAGACCACAACCTCTGTCCCTCCCACTTACCCACAAACCCCTTCCTCGGTAGGGCTGTCTGTACTGCCTGCAGTGGAGAGACACAGATTTAAACCAGCAGGGGATGAGGTGCATGGAATTTTCCATTGAGGATCTTTGGCGACATGGAACAGTCTAGCCCAGCTTGTTAAACCAAATATTCCACCTCTGAAATTCACCCTCATCCGCTGTGTTAGCAACATCCCCAGTAAACCATAAACAAAACCTCCCCAGGCAAAGTTAAACCCCCAACTTTGTTTCTTTACCATCTCCTCCCTGTCCTGGATCACCAGCATCTGAGACGTCCTCATTTCACAGTCTTTAAAGCTCTCGCTCCAGAACTTACTCTCTTTAGAGACCCAATAGCATTTGTCCCTGTGGGGCAGCCAGTCCGGGGGCAGACTTTGCACCCGGAACCATCTGGAAAGAGACAGAAAAGCAGGGACTTTATCAGCGGAATTGAGGATTCTAGGGGGGAAGCTCAGGCTGGGAGAGCAGGGTTCTGCAGTTTGGGACTGAAGGGCATTGGCAGAGTTGGAGGAGGGGGAGAATGCAGGGCTGGGATAGCAGGTGGCTTCTGGTCAGGACCTAGCTAAAACACTGGAAAAATGTGAGTAAGACTGAGAAATACCCTGAGTGACCAGCTAGATGTCTCAGCTGACCCACAAAACTGGCCCCAAGAATGTGTTATTACCCTTAACAGTAAGGCCGCACCAAACAGAAATGACGGGGGCTGGTGGAGAAGATATAATTATGGGCCTATGTCGTATTTCTGCTGGACATGCCACCTTTCCACCTCTCCAGTCAGGGTAGGCACCAAATCTAGACGCAGCCAAAACGTCAACAGAAGTATTCCAAGGAGT